>NC_061518.1:17585000-17885000 GCF_022379125.1 Scophthalmus maximus | reverse complement strand
ACCAGATATTGTCGAAATGGAAAAACTTTTTACCATAGAAAGAACTAACTCAATGTTTTTATCTTTCCTTACAGTGTTTTGTTTGTGTAGCACTTCTGCAGTTGAAATTATCATTTGGTAGAATGAGTTCTGCATATTCACAAA
The DNA here is from genome assembly GCF_022379125.1 of Scophthalmus maximus. Lineage (NCBI taxonomy): Eukaryota > Metazoa > Chordata > Actinopteri > Pleuronectiformes > Scophthalmidae > Scophthalmus > Scophthalmus maximus. Next base: position 17,884,856 of record NC_061518.1, on the reverse strand, counting down.
TATTCAGGATGTGAGTGATGCAAATCATGTTTTGGTGAGACATTCCTAATATATAGCTTGTGAACCAACCTTTTAGTCTCCAGTGCTGTTAGTTGGAGTGTTATCAGTGTTACCTGAAGACGTGTGATTCAGTTTGTTACAGCCAGAGGATTCCTTCTGTTTAGTTTGTTAGTTAGGAACCTGCTATAAAGAAATATGAGACATTGTTTTATACATTTTGTGAAATTGGGCTCTGTTTCAATATTTTTGAGCTGTTAAGTTGACCCCTTAAATATTTAGCTAGTGCCGAGATAAAGACAAAAAAAAAAGACCAACAAAATTGTGTATAAACGGGAAAAGAGACAGGGGACAAATAAACTCATACATTTTAACATGACTGTTTCATTGCCATTTTATCCACATGGTTATATTTGCAGTTGAACCACATTCAGAGGTTATAATTAGATATTTTATCTGTCACAACAAGTATCTGTGCCATCAATTGGTAAATATGTTTCTTCAATGTTATAAACTTGTATAGACTATGTAAATTACTTTATTGTATGTTGATCTACGCAGTAACTGATGATCCTCCCAGCAGTTCCGGAAAAACCTTATCATCGGCAGACATTACACAAACATGACAATATCTTCCCCAGCTCACAAACATGCAAAAAAAGAACAAGAAAATGGAGACATAAAACCTGAGAGACAAAACCAAACCAGCACTGCCCACTGCTGGATCATCATCAGACATGCTGCATTATTCATTTGTAAAAAAAACAAACCAAACCGAATAGTCTTGACGTACCACCACTTGATTTTCTTCCCAGTTGGAGAGAATTTGTTATTTTTTCATTGCTAAATACAGCGACCTTGACGGTGGTGCGATGATCCATGATCAGAGTTCAGATTATTTGTGAAATTATTTCATTATTATTTAAACCCTAGCTGTCATAGGTACAATACATTTGTTCTACTAACAGCAAGTTAACCTTCTCTGACTGTCAAAGACAAAAATATTCTTAAAAAAGAATATTCTGTTTGGCAGACTGACAAGAGTGGTAGTGGAAGTCATTTTGTGTTTTCAAAAATTAACACTACCAGATCATTTACGATTCCTCAGTCCTGTGACAATGTATGTGCAGAGTTGTAGCTACAGGGAGTGAAGACGATAACAATCCCAGCCTCTACAACGCATGAGGTAGCAGGGTTCTAACTTAACTACAGCCATAAGCAAATGGCTATGAATATTCCCAATGCATGTTTCAGCGACCAGGACTATCTACTGTGCTAAATGATGATAGATTTTCAGTACAGGTTCAGAAAACCAGGAGATCAGTTTGAGAAGAGCGCATATCGAGGACATTTGAGTGCTGATGAATGAATCATCATCATTATGTGTCATGTAAGTAGTTTTGCAAATGTGACACATGAGGCATACTTGACTTTTTGAAAGCAAATGCATTTGTTTTGGTGTGTGGCAATGTGTGTTTTGCCATTCTGTGTGCGTGTGCGTGCGCTCAGATTTTGCCCAGATAGTTTCCTGGCACCAGTCCAGTCAGCCCGTCCCTCTCCACTATCCACCAACCGTCTCCTCCTCGTTCCAACACTTTGACCACGTCGCCTCTGCCCACAGACAGTTCATCCTCTTCCTGACCAGTTAATGTGGATGAACATAAGTTAGAGGTGAGAAACACAAACAAACAACTAAATACACATTGTACTTTTTTCTTTTTAACATACTGTACAATCAGAGTAATGGTTATCTGCATTTGACCAGACTCCATGTCCAGGTAAGTATTGGTAAATGACTAACATAAATAACTAAAATGATGAAAAATGATCACCTGAGCAGTGTATGCGAAAAGCACACAGTAGCTCTCTTCATCAGCCGTGTATGTGGCCAGTGACATTTCCTGCTCGAAGCCTGTGATTGGTGCATATCCTCCACCTAAAAGCTCAACTGAAGCCAGAGTCATAGCAGATAATTGCTAATACAAAAAGTTAGCCTCGTATATAGAGATCAAAAGTACAATTCAGTACATTTATATTTCATGCAGTTTAAATATAAAATTGTGTCCAAATGTTTCTAATGTAACAAAACTCTTAACAGTTTTTATACTTTACATCAGATTTCTATGTTATTTGAAAAGTTATTCATTTCTGTATTATGATTTTATTTCAACACACCGATATCACTTCAAGGTAGAACCAACATAATACGGATCATTTTTCTGTCTACCCCTCATTCAAAAATAAATAATTGTAACTAAGTGTAACAGGATGGTGAATGAGGGGGCACTTGTAGTACTTACATTCACCAACAGATGATGATCGTGAGTTCTGAGGACTGTCCACACTGATGTTCACAGAGCCTCCAAGAATTGATTCCGGGCGCCTGTGTGGTCCAGGTTCAAGTGAGATGTGAGTATGTTTTGATTACTCTTACATGTGTATGTTTTGTAGGGGTCAAAATAAGAAGTGGGTTGTGTAAAATAGAACGAACCAAGAGGAGACAGCATTGTTTGACTGGCACTACAATCCTGCAGTAATGCATCATTATAACCCAGGCAGTTTCAGGAACAGTGCTGTCTCCTGCTGATTCTTCCTCCAAGGTAGATTCTATCACACCTCCTCATCATGTCTTCTCCTCCTCTTGCGATAAGAGCTTGGCCATTGCTGTGTCCCGACATCTCCGCCTGGTAGTAGCTCTCAAACACGATGGGCTCTGTGAGGGGAAAAGAGATGCTGTTCATTCTGATGAGAATTGTTCTTTTTAGCTCCAGGTTAGTAGTTGAGTGTCACTCTAATTACCATTATTTTTGCCTTTTCTCGCCGTTCTTTTCAAGTTAGTTAAGTTTTCTCTAAGGGGGAAAGGACAGTGTAACAGAGGCCTCACCTGGAGGCCTCGATCCCGTGCCTTTGGTCTGTATGAAATGGTTGTTGTCTGTCGTGATGTCACACTGCTCCAGAAGCTTCCTCACTTCCTCGTAAAACTGATTTTTAAACAGGAGGAAATGTTCATGACCATATGAGATCAGAGCTATGCACTTTTCCTGATTAGCTCAGGTGGTAAAAAAAACAAAAAAACAAGAATTTCTGTGGTTAGAGACTTTTCCCTCACAAAAAATACTTACACTTGAAGAAGACCATGAGCATGAAGGACGTTTGCCAAGTGTTATGATAAAATTGCTTACATCAGCATTGGTGTTTGCAGGTGCAACATTTTACATATTTAGCATAGTAGTTCAGTACGCTAACATTTTATTTAGCACGTCCTCTGTGGATAATGATTTTCTGTATACAATTTTGCAGCATATTTCATTACATTACAACCATAGAGCCATGCCACTTGCATTGCTAATACAGTTTAAACACATTAATTCAGGTTTGAAACTTTAAGCCTAAAACCAGAACAACCCAAACTAGCGCAGCAGCCAAACATTGCTAAATTTCTGATGATAAATTGCTCTTAAAATTGCACAACTTGTACATAAGTTTTGAATATGTGCCGAGACATCCATCCCCAGCTGAACCCAGATGGTCCTGAAGTGCTGAGGTTTTCCTATAATCAATACATAATCTATTTGGACAGGTTTCTTCTGTTAAAGTTAATAAATCATGTTTACATTCTGTTTAACTTTGATAAATTTTCATTTGCAGACACCTGTGGACATGCTGTTAAATATATAATATTGTGGTAGTTTGGTCACTAGTAAATTACTGTGCCATCATGATAGTGACCACATTATCATGCGATTTTTACAGTAGTATCACTATTGTACTTGTTGAATTTGTAGATACACGTCAGGAAGGAGCATATGATTAGCTTACCTCATCATCTTTGACACACTGCATGGAGAAAAGATTGCAGTGGTCCCAGAGAGCACACCTGAGCATGCTGATACGATTTCCCTCCATTTGCTGGAACACCTGAAAGACAAGTACACACCTTTAGTTTCCTCTGTACCAAGTTGATCTCAGTAACAGGTTAATGTCTGCAGGGACGTGGTTGTCTCCTCCTTTTATCATATCCTTCAAACCTAACAGCACTCTGGCAGTATGACTGCATGGTTGTAGCTTTGTTCTGTTTTTAGCATGATCACTGCAAGATAAAGTGTACTTCCCTACAGGTCAGCAAAAGCAAGGTGCTATGAGAGCAATCAGTCTTTGTGCAGATTAAGGCAAGATGGTGTGAGGCGTAGTCTCAGCAGAAGCACCTAATTCTAGACTGTGCCCATGTCAGAGAGACGTGCAGGGTATAGAAATATCCACTGTACCTCACACGTGCTTTTGTGTGTTTCTTCCCAATCCTGTCGATCACCCTCCAGCTGAGTGATGTTGGTGGAGTACAGCTTCTCTGCGAGACAATTGAAGTATCTTAACAGATGCATATAGTTACAATTGAAACCTGTCAATGAAGACAAATGTAATATGGAAAACAAATATGTGGCTCTGGATCCCACCTGCTTCATTGGCCGACTGTCTGCAATGCTTGGCCCTGTGACGTACCTGTGACAAAACATGACACAGGGAGTGAAACGCATGACCTATGTGACAGTCTGATCACAAACCAGAGATTCCAAAACAGATTTATTTTGGAAATGCTACTCTACAATACTCTTGAATATACTGAAACTTGAATATAACCATGGGTCATTTTGGGAATTGGCTGATATTGATAGTGCTTTAGCTCCTTCAGTTCCTCCTTGCTAGAGGTTTGCGTTGCGCCACTGATGGTGCACTATTGCAGAATGTCCCACCCCCAGTGTTGCACTTCTGCCAGCTTGAAATGTGTAATTTATAAACAGAGCTGAGGAGTTGCTCATTTGTTTGGCGGGGTGAGGTAGAAGATAGGTATAAGTTTGTATTTAGATTCTTCTCATCGTGGTCGTGGTTGCTTTAAAATCTGGTCTGACGTAACTATCATAGTGAGGTTGTTCACACATTGATTGTACCTTTTCTGAGTTCTTGGATGTTCCGGGGGTCTTTTCAGCTCCCTGTTCGGCCTCATCAGCCTCCTTGCATCTCAGTTCATAGTTCCTCTTCGACTGTGGGACAGAAAAACTGAAAGCAAAAGCTGCACACTTCCACCAAGGACTGTGAAACACATGCTGTGTTCGCAGAAATTTTTTTTTCCACAATGAGGAAATGCTTCTGTATTAAAAGCAAAATACACAGAAGTAGCTGTTTCCTACCTCCAAGGTCTTCTTGAACAAAAAAACTTTTTTCTTATGAACCTTCTCCATGATGCTTTCAAACTGTGGAAGAGGGAAAATTGAAATATATCAGGCATGCATATCATATTTTAATATACTATCTAAGACCTATACATTTCTAACTTGCATAAGACCAGAGTAAGAAATCACTCTTCACATTTTGTTCATCAGGGGAATCAAACCTTATGCCTTTGTGAACAATAAGTCTGTTGTTAAGCAACATGAATTGCCCATTACCTTCTTCCTCTGCTCTTTCTGACGTTCTCTGAATGTCTCAATCTTTTTCACCTCCTCTTTCAATATATCAGAAAGTTGGATGTGAAAGTTCCCAATGGTCTCCATTTCTGCAGCCAAAAACAAATCATCACATTCAAACGTTTGAATACACATCGGACCAACAATGAATTGAGTTTGTCAAGGAGCAAATGACTGGGCTAACTCACGTGTTTTTAATTGGCCAAAGGATGCTCTCAAGGTGCTGGAAAATAACAATACACATGCAAAACCAGAGATGAGTCTACAGCTTTATTCCTAGGACACAAAGAGGCTGATTATCTTCGCAGCCTAACCCCCCCCCCCCAAAAAAAAAAAAACACACAAAAAAAAACACCCCTCATCCAGCACGTCAAGTTCATCCAGGGCTATTATTGCTCAGACTCAGCATGTTATTTTTGACCAATAATTTTCTTCCCTTTCCTCTCTCAAAAGACACACAGAGGCTCATTTCAACTTAACCCTCTCACTGCAGCGACGCAAGAGCAGTTTGGACTGAAAAAAATATCACTCATTTTGCTTTTAATTTTCCAAAAGGATTTCCTTGTTTTAAAAGTAATTTGTTTCTGTAATTGTCACTTTTAAAGTGAAGTCAGTAGCAGGTGACTAACATGGGAGGAACTTGAACAGAACAGAAAACTAGTTACAGGAAACAGTTAATGTGCCCCCCTACCACCACACACACAAGCACACACAAGCACACACACGCACGCACACATACACACGCACACGCACACACACACACACACACACACACACACACACACACACACACACACACACAGACGGTCTTGCTTTCTTTTTTTCTGTTTCACACTTAAACTTACTTACTTGTGTTTCCTCTAAAAATGACACAGACTAAAAATGACACAGACGCCTTAGACTGACACCATGTATTGACCTGATCTCTGTGTGTCCTCCGGCTTTGCGAGCGATAGTCACCAGCTCCTTCCCGTACCTCTCCTCTGCTAGTGCCCTGTGCAGAATGAACACACAGTTATATCACTCTGGTGCCCAGATCTTCACCTTTCAACCTGCTACCACCATTTCTTCTTTTGAATAAAACACTGTCTTAGGATTTATTTTGCAACAGATCATCAAAAATCTTGTACTGCGTTTTAAACAGTGGTGGTCCTATGTGGACATAAGTGTGACTAATAACATGTGCTGTTGAATCACATAACCGCAGTCAGTTTTAGTTACAGCTACTGTACAAACTGATGGTACTGTACCTCATCTTCAAAAGCTCCTCCACATCTTTGCACATGTGCCTTCCATCTCGTAACCTTTGTATCACAGCGTCGTACCCAGCATGACAAGTCAAATCAGACCCCTGTGTTGAGAAGAAATAAAAAGCAAAAAAAAAGATTAATAGATTCTGCAATGAATAACGTTGCTCAACAAAAATTGCAGCATGTCTTTTTTGACAATCATGGACTCACTATGTGGTAAAAATGCAGAACTGAATACTTGCAAAAATAGTTGTATATGACATGTCAACATATCTCTGCACTTCATCAAACTGCCCCTGATGAGTAGAGCAGAAGATCAAAACTGTGCACAATTGGCAGTTCAACACGCTGAGGGAGGACAGTTTGTGGCCTGTACAGTACAAGTCCGCAGTACTGTGATGGGAACTTATGAACTCAACAAAGACATCTTTATTTATACCTCTACAATGCCACTTGTTCATTAGTTCTAATTTACATTATTTGGCTTCAAGTCATAAGTTAAAATATTGTCTATATAGCAGTAATCAGCAGTAGACAGCAATCTCTGTCACAGGCCACGATAAGTTTGTTTTGTTTTGCAGGTATTTCAATTTACATGTATAATGGATCATTCGAATGTAGCTTATTTATAGTAGCAGTTGAATTTACACATAAAAAAGCTACAATAAGTTATAACATAATTGTGAAAGTAACAACATTCTTTCAGTTTTTTTCTTTTCTTAGAAGGGACAACTTCAACAAAGCACGAGACTACAAAAGTAAACTCACCCAGAAAGCGTCTTTAAACATCAAACGTTCCATCTCGTTTGTTACTTCCACGAAACTCGACACAGTTGCTTTCCTCTAAATCAACTTCTCCTCCAGGACTTTGATCAGAGCTTAATCACCCACCAACATTTTTGAAAATAAAGTTGTTGAGGGTCAGGTGATACTCATGCAAGTGAGCCTCGTTTCAAACCCTGAGTGGCCCGGATGTCAGTTAGTCATTTTGATTGAGGAGGAGCTTCTGTCCCATGATGTCACTGACCACACTCAGCTCAGCCCATGTGAGGCAGTCTCTCTTGCATTATGCGTCAATGGACAAGAACACTGTTTTTCCGACATGTAATCTTCATGTGTCTGCTTAGATATTAACGTGTGTATGTCTCTGTGTGTTTGAAGTAATCTGTTGTGTATTGGGGATGAAGTTGTTGGTTTGCTCATTTACAGTAAACCCATCTAGTAAGGGTTCAGCCAAAGCTTTTGTGAGCACTGACTGTGAGAGGGTGTCACTACTATTTAAACAGTGCGGTGTGCCATCATAACCATCTCATTACTATGTCAACATGTTACAGATCTAAATAAAGTAAATCAATACAAATCAAACTAAACTATTATTGTAGTTGTAATGTTTGTCATTTGATTCTTTCTCTTGATCTTATCCTTTTTAATTTGACTGGGCACAAATCAAATTATATTGTTCTAAATACAGCCGATTACCAGAGTGAATATCATATATATATATATAAACAATTATACCTTAAAGTTTTGTTGTTACCTACAAATATTTTCGTTTTTAGTTTTTCTATCCACATTCTGCACTATAAGCTCACTCAGGTTTAACTTAATTTAATGTTTAACAATATTCACTGTCTCTGTGCAACTTCAATATCTATTTATATATATTTAAATTACATATATTACTTCAACTATTTAAAAAAATATATTTCCTCGTGTTTGTACTGCATGTTTGCTTTTTTATTACTCTTTTTAAAACTTGATGTTCTTATTTCTATGGCAGCTGTGGCTCAGAATGTGGAGAGGGTTGAGCTCTAACCAGAAGGTTAGTGGTCAACCCTCTCCACATCCTGAAGCTGCCTGGCAGCAAATGAATGTGATGAAAAATGCAGCATGTTGCAGCGCTGAGTGAATGGGTGAATGTGAATTTGGGTGGTCGATAAAACAAGTAATCCCTATATAAATAGAGTCCATTTATCATTTGACCATTTATTTTTGACTATGCCATTTGTGGGGCTAATAAAAGCTTATCTTCCACTCCTATAGTGACCACCAGAGGGAGACATAGACCTGTCCAAATCTTCTCAAAGACACCCAGTGTTTTAAGTATTTAATGGGCTCAAACTGTCACATCACACAGAGTTCGTAGGTCTTAAATGTCCACAGTGGGGGGTCAGACATGAAATCCAGAATCTCTCAATCCTGTTGAGATGAATACAAATCTGTGCCTCAGGCATCTCTCAGGGAAAGACACGGAGACACGTGAGTGAGCACACAGAAGCTCATTATTGATTTTCAAAGTGAGGAGGAGGAGGACAGACTGTGGTGTCTCTCACCAGTGGCTAAGTGAGACGTGTGAAAATCTTTGGTTCTCTCACAAAGCTGAGGGATCATTTTGTCACACACCTAACGACATGTTAAAGGTACAGTGCAAATCAATACAGCCAACTGAGAATAATGGGTGTTGGCCTACTTTATTGCTTTCAATCTATAATACCGGTACAATTTTGTTTTTATAGTACAGAACGTTGAGATACAATTCTGCATATATTGCACCAGCTAGACAAATTTTCAATTATGTAATTGATTGGAAAGACAAATCTTATCCTGGGAGATATGTTTCAGAGCAGTAATCTTTCCAGAAAATCTGAAGGGTTTTTAGATTTAGCTCAAGAAGTATAGGAAATTCAACCCATGAGGAAAGACTCGGTGTTTAGTCTTCAGTATGTAAGAAAGGTTTTAAATAGTGGAATTTGACGATACACAGGTTACGTGGGAGATCCATAAACTGCTTCAGGATTTAGCAATGTGTCAGATTTTTGTGTAGTAGGAATTGATTTTTGGGATAGAGGAATAATTAAAATATATATGAACAATGCAGGTTTTTATTAGTTGTTCACTTGAGCATAGTCTACCGAATACTGTTTATGCATCTCTTCCATATTTACAGACATGATAAGTTATTGTATTCAACTTGTGTGTCATCCACTCTCTACCTATATACCATGTAACGTCCTTACACAGGAAATACTAATTTTCATTCTTCTCGATCCAAAGCCCTGGATCACAGTCAGACATCCGTTTGGAGTGACCATCTTTGGTTTCAAGAGGGTGAAACAGTTCAGTTTTCCCACTTGGAAAAACCTGACATCAACCAGTTCGAGCAGAGATAATCCTCCCAGCCCAGGGCTCACAAGTTTTCACATTGAGATGACTGAGTCTGCAGTTCTTGGCCTTCGCTGTGACCCTGTTTGAGGCCTCTAATGGATGGACAAGCTCTGGGAATCAGCTGTGCTGCCAGCGTCTGAGCACACACACACACACACACACACACACACACACACACACACACACACACACACACACACACACACACACACATGCACACTTTCTACCCTTCTCTCACTCCTTTTCTCTCCCTCCCTCACACTCCCCCGGAGTGGCAGTTATTGAACTGTGACAAACGAGCCGTGTCAGACCAGCCCCCCTACCTGGGGGATTGGCTAAATGACCTTTCCATTACCCAACCACTGCTGTATTCCCCCTCCACAGATAGAGTTACACATGCGGCCGCACAGCCCATTTGCCAGGACCAAGTGTCACTGTTGCTGCCATTAGCCACTGCATCCTTCTATACTTTCTGACACAAACTTTTATTTTAATTCTGTTTCAATTCATCTCATGGCAGCAGATCGCTTTGGCCACCCCACATGCAGTATTTATCTTGATTTTGTGCACTTACATTGCAGTGGAGTCTGGCCCATGTGTGCATGTCGAGTGACAAACATGTGATGCCAGAGACAGCTTGTGTCTGGTTGCTAGGTTTGTGTGTGTGTGTGTGTGTGTGTGTGTGTATGCGTGTGCGTGTGCTCTGGCCTGCAGAGCGTGTGACTCAACTGGTTTTCACACATTCTCCATCCTCCCTTCTTGCTAATCCTCCGTTGACCAGTGGTACCAGTCCTGAATCGGCCCCGATTCTTTAGGGAACAAGTCTGAGGAGGAGGAGAGTGAAAAGAGGGGGCGGTGAGAGGAGTGGAGGTCAAAGGTTAAAAGTCGATGAGGAGTGCAGTGATCGAGAAGGAAGAGGATAGGCTAAGATGATGCAAGATGAGAGAGAGGGATGGAGCCGGTGCGAGGGACGAACAAGCCAGAGGAAGAATGGGAGGCAGTCAGGGACAGAGGAGTAAAAGTCCGAGGGAAGAGAGGCTGTGAAGTGAGCAGTGCTTGGTCGATTGCTGCTGCCTGCTGGAGAGGAATGCAATGAAGTGAGTCCTTGGCTGCATTAGTGGGAACCTGTTAGGAAGCTGACAGATGGGCAGCTAATGATGTGTAGGCACAAGGGCAGGGACTGTAGTTGCTAGTGAGACAATCTGTAGTGGCTGTCATAATACAGCTGAGAACCAACAGCTGAGGGCAGCGGCGAAGGAGGAGGAGGAGGAGGAGGATGAGGATGAGGAAGAGGAAGAGCAGAATCACACTGACCCCAGACAGCGAGCTGCGTGGGGGCCTTTCTCACGTTTGATCTACATCTGGCTTCAAATGAAACATTTATTAGCCGTCTTTAATCCTCCTTATTACTGCTAAGAGCCCGCGCCTTGATCAATCTGATCCTCATGAGTGGGTTATTCCCTGATGCGACTCTCTGGACACTGGGATGAGAGCAGCATGGACACACACATCTTGTTTGCATGTTTGCATGGATTTTTTTTTTTTGGTATAAATATTTGATGATGCCCGGATGTCACACAATGCGATCATGTCCATGTTTCTTTTCATTTGATGATCTTAAATTGACCATGGTTGCCTGCGCGTGTGTGTGTGTGTGTGTGTGTGAATATGAGTTTACAGTATGTGTTGATGAAAAGGTTGAAGGGTGAAAGGATTGTGTGTGTGTGTGTCTGTATATTTGAGTTGAAGTGTACTGGTGGTGACCCCTGTAAACGGGACGCGTGCCACAGGCGATTCCCCCTCCACCCCTGATAACCCACGGTGCCTTTGATTTTTGTGTTACACTAATCAGCCCAGTGGCCATTGTCTCTGCAGGGACGCACCCTGTCCTCCTCACCTGTCCCCATGTCCTATACCCTCTTTCCTTCTGGCCAACTTCCCCTCTCCTCTCAATTTTCTTTTTTCACCATTTTTTTCTTCCCATCTCCCCATGTCATTATCCTCCCCTCTCCTCTCACCTTCCTTGTGCTATCCCCTTCTTTCTCACTCCTCCTTTTCCTCTCACTCTCTCTCTCTCTCTCTCTCTCCAGCCTCTGCATGTTTCAAGTCCAGCCGGTCTCTCGTGACCCGGCCTTTTACCACCCCATGCTGCCTGTCTGTGTGTGCAGAGACGTGTGCACATACCTGTGCTTTTACAGTATGTGTTTGCACTGTGTCCACGTGTGTGTGTGTGTGTGTGTGTGTGTGTGTGTGTTGCAAAGCCAGAAGGGGAAGACTGCTAATTTGCTAAGTGGTTTCATCCATCTGCCAGAGGACAGAGATTCTGCTGGGGTTCACTCCTCTGATCCAGGCCACAAGGGGAGTCAGAGTGTGGCCAGACAGAGGCCAACACACCAACTCCTGTCTGTGCTTTGTTGTTTTTGTTCAAAGAGGATGGGGCAGTGTGTGTGCGTGTGTGTGTGTGTGTGTGTGTGTGTGTGTGTGTGCGTGTGTGTGTGTGTGTGTGTGTGTGTGTGTGCTAGGTAGGTTTAAAAGGCTGTAAAGTGGAACATGGCCTGGTGTTTGACAAACACAAATGGTATCAGGTTCCACCATAATGTGTAATCCCCTTTCAATTTCGTACATACACAAATTTGAACTTGCTCTACAGAATAGTTCAAATAAACCCAACCTTGACTCTGATCTTAAAATATCTGAATGAATGAAACCACACCAGAATAATAATACTATTTTGCCAATTCCTCGGCTTCACAATTCATCTGTTATTTAACTCATATGAAATTCTGCATAATATATTTATAATCGAACAAACATGCTGAGACTTTGCCCGGTTTCACTCATCACATCTAAGACAGGGTTGATCTGCCACCAAGCTGTATCTTACAATATTTCACTGGGATTGGTGGGGAGACGGTTTTTACTCGTAAAATTGGGAGATTCTCAAGAGACAGTTTAGAGACAGGGTTATCTTCAAAAAGTTCCCTGCAGAGAAGACTCCAAATATACATCTGTTGTGCAGCAAGGCCCCTTGTGACAAGTCAACTGGAACTCAGTGGAGAGGCCGCATTCAACGCTGTATCATCCAAGACAACCTCTGCTGCTCATTGTTCAGCATGCACGCTTCGAAAGTAACTCCAGGCACAGATCAAACAGCAGGTGGGGCTGTTGAGTTTCTGAATTAGTCCTTTGAGTTTTGGGGCTTATGCAGCTCTACATCCACATTCCTTTTGTTTTGTCTTCTGTCTCACAGATAGCGGTGAGGCTTTCTGAGAGAATTATCAGCGTCCGTTTAGGGATGTAAATTCTTTAGGTTTATTACAAAATTCCCAGCAAAATTTAATAAAAAAAACTTGGCCAGTTGTCTGAGAAAGACTTTGGGAAATCACAAAGTATTGTACACATTCTTTCAAACATTTCCTTGAGAAAATGCATTCTCTGCAGCCTATCCTATACTATATTAGGTTTGGACAATACCTGATGTATTCATTTCACTCAGTGTTGTCTTGTTTTCTGTATTCATTGGCCAGTCAATGGCCAATAGGTCCCAAAAGAGTGTCCTTTTTTAAAAAGTTTATAATTTGATTATTCTTAATTCCGCAAAAACAAAAACTTCAAGAGCTCGAACTGTGGGCTGATGGTGCAAAGGTAATTCGGTGGTGCATGCAGATGTCGGACTTCTACAAGAGCAACAGCAGCACCTTTGTGTGACAGTTGGTCTTTTATGTTGCGTTCCTTTGAGCAGCACAAGGTTGGTTGTTGGCAATCCATCAGACATTTTATTGCCACGGTAAAACTGAGGACAGCACAGGTTACATTTAACAGTATTACAGCGGGGGGAAGATGAAGGCAGCTCTCGATTAAGCAGAGGCTCCGATTTGTTTAGCCGTCCTTTTCCTTTACCTCCATCACAGGACGATTTCTTCCCTTTATCTGGTTTTGTCGAGCTCGAGCAAAATACGTGGCAGAGCAGCTAATGAGCAGTGAATGCTGCATGTATGACTACAGTGACGTGGGTGGTTTTCCCCCTAATGTATGTTGTAAAGTGATTCTGTGTAGTCAGCCACAGTCACAAACAACTAGAGACTGATTATGTCGATGATGCATGACCACATCTTCATTTTATTTACAGTTGTTTGACATTAAATTTCAATAGAACAAATTATTTTGTTTTAGTATGCATCATATTGTACCTGTAATAAATAACATTTCAACTACTGACTTATGCTGCACCGTCACCACGGTGACAGGCAGCGGTGTAATTTTGGACTACCAACACTATTCCCTTTACGTCAACTGCCAACGGTCGTTATGTTCTGCGTCTACATCGACGGTTATTCAGCAAAAGAAATGATTGCAACTGCAGGGCCAAATGAGGAGCAATTTTTATTCTGTAATATGTATAGATATCCATACTCTTGGTTTTCTGCTAAATTACTTAAAATCAGATTTAAACAAATGTGTAAAGCAGATTATCACTATCGTTACTTCCCAACAATCTGAGTGCGATGCTGTCTTCAACCCATCTTTATCATGCGTGTTCTACATCCTCCTCGAACAATAATCAAATATTGGACAACTTTAAAACCAAACCAGACAAAAAACGACAACAACAACAACAACTTCATTTCCACATGATAAATTGCCGTTAGTGTGAGTGTGGCTCCATCCTGGCGTGACTGGGTTATGCAGGGCGGCAGGCAGGCCCAGGTATCGCAGTTACAGTGGTGTTGTGCTATGCGGTGGTGTGCATGATTATCGACCAGCGTGTCATGCAGGATAAGGCCCAGTGTGCCTCTGTTGACTGCTTTGCGGTCAGCACTGCAGGGAGCAGGATTGTGGTTAGCCTACAGACAGCCAAGGCTGTGTAAGAAGATCAGCTGTGTGTGTGTGTGTGTGTGCGTGCGCGCATGTGTTTGTCTTTCCACTGTGCCCTTTCTTTGTTGCCTCCATGCTCTGTGTCTCTGTCCCCATACGCCGATTTTCTTTCTCATTACTTTTCTAACTTCTGTTTTTATTCCTCTTTCCTCTCGTTTGTCTCTCCCGTGCCGTGCCACTTACTAACACAAACACACTTACTGTGTGCAACATGCAACCCTCGTACACTTTTGCTAACCAAGCCTTTTGGAAGCGCCTCAGGCTTCAAACAAACCCCCGGTGCTTATGAAGCTACAGTCTACACTCTTTACTCTTCACTACCTATCACCGCAACTGCTTGACTGAGTCTTCACTGACATGAAATACAGTCTATAATACTGCTCTTTCTTATCCTTCTTCTTCTTGTTTGCAATTTTTTTTTTTATTTAGCTCAAGTTCTATTTCGTCCCTGCTCTACACACACACACACACACACCAGTGACCACAGATGCATGCAGGAGTCGGGCCCTGTGGCTGGGGCTAATGGACAGCTCATAAATGGCATGGAGCATTGCACAGGGGAGGGAGGCAGAAATGCAGTGTTTGCCATGCTCTGATTCTTCCCCGTCCCGATGATAGCGCGGTTCCAGAGAGCTTCATCAATTCTTCATGGGGCCCGGCGCTAAACACAAACAATATCTGACGGAGGTTTGCCACAGGCATGCTCCGGGCACCCTAAACCTCCTCCTCTGTCCCCTCTCAGTACGTTTTGCAAGCTTGAGCAGTTTTGATACAGTCGCGGCGGAATGGGGACATCTTATTCAACATCCAGTCGATTGTTCGAGGTGATGTATTTTAACCTCGACTGGGCTTGATTCTTGTCACGACACACTGAAGCTATTGATTGTGGTTTTGTTTGTGTTATTACACTTTTGCCGGATTTTTTCCAGCAGAAAGATGAGCGCAGATTACTGTTGCATGTCTGCACATCTGTATTTTTTGATGTGTGTGTTTTACAGGTATGGCATTAATCTGAATTAGTCTAATGCAGGAAATATATCACAACATGACTATAAACAGATTGAATTTAAACAAAAACATCCTTTCATTTGAATTGGTTCCATGAGTGAGTGACCACACCTGTTCATCTTCCATTCTCATGAAAGAATTTTGATGATGAGGATGATTTTTTGTTTTAACGCTTGAGTGTCCTCTGTGTTTTTGTAGCATCTGTAAGGACATCAGCAAAAACTCAGTCCGGCCACTGTCATTATATTTTGCAGTGACATCCACGTCTTGTTTGATGAATTTGTTTGAATAACATCCAGAGCCCTTAACCCCAGAATTTAAATGTCGTATTAGTTTTTCATCAAACGCTCCTGTACGGTACTTAAATTTATGTCACTTCATTCATTAGAGGACCTGAGGCACTTCTCCCTGTCATGCAAATGAAGCCTATTTGCATAATTTGTTTGCCAAACACATCCGGGCCCTGATGCAACAAAATCATCAATAATCTTACTCAGATTTGGAGACGTTTCGTCTGCTCCTGCACTCTGATGTGGATTAGTTTATGGAGATGGAACCAGTTCTTACTTTCTTCTTGTTATCCCAATAACACACAGTTGTGTAGTGAAAAAGAATAATCAAATTGATATTCAGGTCTCCTGTAGTGACTCCACTCATCCGTCTCTGCCGCTGATGGAGGATGATGGGGAGTGCGGTGAGATCAGATGTGTTGCTCATTCATTTTCTCGGATGAAGCAGCCATTTATTTTACTTGGGAGCTCACTCACAGTTCTGTGTTTTATCCTACAGGAACGTATTATTAGAACATGAATTGTTTTCCCAGTGGACAACATATTGGACTGAAAAAAGAGACTTTTAACGGAACGTTATCAAAACTACCATCATACAACCATGTTCCTTTGTTTTAATGTTCTGTATTAAAACCAGTTTACCTGCCAACATTGTTCTGCTATTTTCGGGAGCTCGTTTTACAGCACAGGCTACATGACCGTCAACGGAGCTCAAATAGTAAATTACATATTCTTCCCTGTAGCTGCTGCGGCGGCCCCCATCCTTTCTCAGCCTCGGCTCCTCATTCATTACCTGATGAGTGCTCACCGGCACGGCCCTCTTCCCACTGTTAACCAGCATCCATAATCAGGAACGGTGGCGAAGACATCTTTCACTAGTTGACTTGTCATTAACTAAAAGCATTGTCGAGCTTTACTCCCAATTACCACTCCTCTCACTGCTCACATAAATCACACGTTGTCGTCTTTCATGAGCTGCACTCTTGTCGGATTTTCTCTCTCTCTCTCTCTCTCTCTCTCTCTCTCCAGCCCGCCCGCCGCTGCCCGCTCACCCACTGCACTCTCTTTCCGCTGCCCCGCAGGAGGCTTCTTTGACCAGTGTGCTTTGTGGATGTTGGTGCAGTGCCATTAGGAGAAGGAGTAACTTTACCTCCCAACCCGTCCTCCTTTATGTTGAGTGCAAACAGTGGTTTGATTGCTGGAGGTTTAGGCGAGAGCAACAATAGAGACCTCATCGTTTAAGCTGTTATGATCTTTTAATGGTCTTCCATTACTGTATCGTTATCCTAAAGCCAGCAGTCACTGCTGCGGGCGCTCGCTTTCGTATCACTTTCATTAAAAGGAGGCCAGGATCATTTGTAGTGGCATTTAAGTCATTTGTTGAGGGTGTGCGTGTGTGTGTGTGTGTGTGTGTGTGTGTGTGTGTGTGTGTGTGTGTGTGTGTGTGTGTGTGTGTGTGTGTGTGTGTGTGTGTGTGTGTGTGTTTATAAAGGAGACTAGCTGAGGTGCAGTGTATTTTTATCTGGATCATCGATCTGTTTCAACCTTCCCTCCTCTGCTCCTGGGTGTAGAAGCCTTGACCTTCATTGTGGGAGGTATTAGTGAGCCATGTGACCTCCGCTCTGGGCCACTGCTGCTACACCACTCTCTCACACTCTCTCTCACACGCACACACACACACACACACACACACACACACATACAAACACCTGCTTGCGAACGCAAAAAGGCACTTACAGTGTGTCATAGATAACAATAATAGGAAAAAAATAGGCAGGAAAGTATGAATTAAAGGTGTAAAGTTCCTTCTGCAACCATCACTCCACACTGTCTGGGTTACAGTTGCTGCACACGCAGAAGAGTGCACACACACACACACACACACACATGCACGGAGGGGGTCAGGGTCTCGAAACACAAGATTTCTGTTGTCTTTGTTTGTCGTCAGCACCTTCTCAGGCGGTTGAGGTTTCGCCTTATCCGGAATCAGCCAGGCGCTGCAAAAGGGGTACGTCTGTGTATGTTTGCGTATCAGGGAGTTAGTGTGTGTAAGGTATTGTGTGTCTAAGTGTGCGCAGGGTGAGCAGGCTGTCTCTGTGCTTTTTTTTCGCGTGTGTGTGTGTGTGTGGATGTGTGTGTTGAGGAGAAGGTGGAGGGCTCAGTAGCTGAAGGGCCCTGTATTGATGTCCGCTGCCTCCCCCCCCCGAGGCCCAGCTCTGTGGGATTGTGTGTCAGTAGGACAAAGACATGGCGCCATCCGTCCTGCTCTACGGGCCAGTAACTAGAATTAATTACAAACCAATCGAATCCGCTGCAGCCAATTGGTAAACTAATTGGTAATTCCAGCTGCCCATCTAGTCATGGATGGGCATCTAGCTGTGGCCACTTGTGTTCGAGGTGGGGGCCCCTGAGACAGACTTTTCTTTTCTGTAGCTGTGCCCAAATATAGTCGACTGTGTTGTTACAGCGTTACAGAAATCACTGAAGACTCCTGTGTACCGTGAGATTAATTTGTTAGTGGGAGGGCAACATCTAGATTGGCTTTTTGGTTTAGTTTTATTGACATTCCATTAGGGTTGTTTGAATGTAAGTAAATATCTTTCAGTACTTTTTTTTGTAAATTGAATCATTAGAACTACTTTGTACTGAAGAAGGACTCTGTATTTGGATCATATCAAAATATGACTCTAACCTGATTGCATTTATGCCTGAAAATGTGTCTCCAGTGTCTCCAGTGAGATCTGATTGACATCTGATCACTATGTAAGAATATGGTAGTGATCTGTGACACGGCGTTAGTGTGTTTGCCTTATTTTTGATCGGTCTTCATTCCATCCACAGGCATCCTGAACAACGTGAGGCGAGGACTGCTTCGTGTCCTTGCAGGTTTGGAACAGTCACGTGCGATTATTATTTCCTTTCACATACAGCTGTCGTATGTGGACTGACGAAACTTATTTGCATTTACACTTGTGTTCAATTTGGTCACAATGTGTCCCTGACCACCTCCAGAGGTGACTTGGCCAATCGGCTCACAATCCATCCTCAATGTCTCTTGGAAGCCTTTACTCCTGTACTTTCATACACTTTTCATTTGCACCTGAAATGCATCGAAATACCCGGTGTTAACAGTCTCTTTAAAAGCAACAGCTGTGGTTAGAGGCATTATGATTTCATTTATATATGTATGTCCCATCTTCGTGAATGGGAAATTCTTCAAATTTGGCCCAAATGTTATTTTAACATGTTCACCCAAGAAAGAACTGATTAGATTTCGGTGGTCAAAGGTCAGGGTCACCGCTCATAAAACACTTTTTTTTTGCCATAACTCAGTATTTCATATGCTAATGACCAATAACATATTGTATGTCTAATGTGTATCTAATAGTGATGATATTTTATATCCATCCAGAGATCAACTTTACTATGACATCATAGTTTTCTACAAATACACTTAATACCTTTCATTAAATTAATTCCAAGTCTTCACTACATGTGAAATCTGGACTGACATGGATGTAAACTGCAACTTGACTTGTTGTCCTCCTTCCTTGCAGTGGGGTGGTAACAAAACTCTCAGGAGACGTATATACTGTATGTTCAGATGCTGTTCGTTCATTTGACAACTCCAGTATAAACCCACTGACTCCTTAAGTGAGAAAATATGTTTTTTTGTAAATTGGATGAATGGACCCTTTTAAAGTGACCTGGAGCCCTCCGAGTCATATCTTATTTAAACAGACAGGCACTGGGCAGGCCATGCTCCACTGGCCCTCCGCCTGCCCCAGCTGCTTGTTGCCTGTGTCGTAGAAGTGGTGGACATGAGGGTCAGGTTACGGCCCGTTCCGACGTGGCCCCGGTGATGGGGGACACAATAGAGCTACTGGCCCCACTATCCCACTCCAGACATTCCCCACAAATAGCCCCATTAGCTGGGACCGCTGCCCCTATTCTTCCAGCCCATTCAAGGATACCTTTCAGCATATCTGTAGTCTATATAGCAGGTAGGACCGCTGCTATGGAATTGTGAGAGATGACGATGGTTCGGACGAGCATTCACCCCTTTGAAAGACCTTTCGACCGCTTGTGGTTTCCTTTTCCGATTGATGCTCTTCATCACTCCTCCAGTGTCGCTTCTGTCTTTGAATATCCGAGGAGAAAAGTTCTCCAAAAAATGGACACCTTTCTGTTTTCCAGTGAGCCGTCAACATGTCTGGCTCTTGCCGTTTGGGAGGAAGTGCATGAGGGAGGATGAAAGGCATGTCACGGTGCCAGGTTTCTGCAGGAACATCAATCTCCCAATTAGGCCTGAAATAACCTGGCCTGACCTGACACTTCCTGTTTGCCTGAGCACGAGAGAGAAAGACAGAGGCAGAGAAAGGGAGAAGAGGAGGAGGACAGCGAGGCAGAGGGAAAGTGTGAGAAATGAAATATAAAACTGAATGATGGAGAGAGAGAGAGAGAGAGCGTGGCAGGAGACCAGCCAGTGAAATGTATGTTATGAGGGAGTGTATTTGCATACCGTGCATGTGTGTGTGTGCGCTGACTTATCTCATCACATTCCCTCACTGACAGTTGCACTTTGTCCCTGTCAGGTTACTGTCTGTTCTCATGCACGGTGTCTCAGGTTTGACTGTCATCTGTTGCTTACACAGTGAAACTGTAACTGTCAGTTGCTCAGTTGTGCCTCATTAGTTGGAGGATACTTCTAGTTTACTGCAACCCGGGTCTAACCGTTACTGTCAGTAATAACAGCGTTGTGCAAACACAAGTTCTGCATGATCATACAGGTGTTCGCCAAAATGATTGGGAAGGTAAATAGTAAATTTCTCTGTTTTAACATTCATCCCAGGGTTAAGACCAAATTCTTGGTTCATCTTTGACCTACACCACAACTTACTGTAATTGTGCACCTCAAATTAAAGTGTTTCACGATGATATCCCTTCGGTGGGATTTTTAAGTTGCAGTAAATTAGAAACAGACAGAAAACCTTGGCTCAGATCTTAATGATTTTTATTTTTTGAATCATTTTTAATAAGTAAGAATCAAAGTTTCTACCTATTTTTTTCTTTAGGTCTTCTTAACACTCAAAATACAGTAAATCTGCTCCATCAGGACTGTGTGGGTGAGCTTCAATCAGATTGGACAGAGACTGACAGTGCACACAACCCACCAACTGCCGTCAGATTCAAATACTGTTAAATCCTGTCTGGTGCGTGGAGGTATGTGACATCATCTACTTCCAAATGTGCTCCACCTACTTTAAAGCAGTGACAGTAGGAACAAACTTAAACTTGATGATGATTCTGTTCTGACGTTGGTAGAAAATGGTCTCATACCTCAAAGTAAGAAACTACTGAGAGAGTAACTGTTTTAATACCTTTAATGGTTTTGCCATCTTTTAAAGAAATGAGTGAGTAGTTGTTTTCTTATCATAGTTCTATTAATCTGTAGGATTAATTGCCTGAGCCTTGTATGTGAGTCCTTTCATCAGCGAAGGCTAGAATTAAGGCAACAAGGTGTAAATCTGCACTTTGAGATTGCTTTTAGCAATGAAAAGTGCTCTATAAATGATATTTATTATTATTATTATTATTATTATTATTATTATTATTATTATTCAAATTTTCCTCTGCAAACATGTCACGTCTCCCGTGACTCAGCATTGTGAACGTTGTGTCCTGTCGAGCAGGAGAGTTTGAAGTGTTGGTACCAGTCACCACGTTACACACACACACACACACACACACACACACACATGTATGCACTCACTCACGGCACACACACACATGTTACTTGCATCATAAACATGGCCGGTCAATGGGCCGAGCAGTATTTCAAGGTAATCCACCAGTTTATTGGCTTAAACCAAATGACCAGTACACTCATAAATTGATTAAGGCACAAAAGTGCAGGCTTTCAAGTAGGCGGCCCCTCCCCCAAATTGTGCTTTTAGCACAGACTCTACATTGATTGTTTTACTAGTCCTTTGCACTGGTTCTGGCTTTTTGTTTCCCATATGGGTAATAACCCAGTTTACTGACGTAGAAATGTATTTTACATGAGCTGGTTTGTAGGATTACAAAGACAGGAAGGAGACCCTCACTTTCACTAGTGCTGCCCAGGAAAGGTTTCTACGGCGGAAAGCCAATTCTTTACAGTTAGTTTAAATTAAACTTTTCTTTTTTTTGTTTTTTTGTTTCTTTCATCCTGGGACGTGAGTTTTGATCTTAACCCTTTCCCACCGTCAGAAACAAGATAGCCTAAATCAGCCAAGTCATGAACCCCTACTGATTTATAGAGTTCAGGAACACAAAAAAATGTGACCTGACCTACAGTAAATTTCACAAAATCAATGTCCACTGAAATGTCAGGGAGGGAAGCCGGTTTTAATGAGATCACAGGTTACAGTTTCTGGTTACTGAAAGAGTTGTACTCACAAATCAAAAGCTTCTATCCCCTGCATAACACACACATTTGGTTCCAGGGTCGGTTTTCTCAGAGTAGCAGTGAGATCAAGAGTTTCCACCTATTAAGTTAACACTGCTGATCTGTGCAGGATAAACAGGAATTGCAAACCAGATTAGAGGCACATTTTCCTCTCAGATGCCCAGTCTGCACTGTTAGGATCTCCCAGTTAGGCCAGTGGAGCAAGATAGATGATCGATGGCTTGTCTGAAAATCATTCGCCTAATCTGATTTGTAGGGATTTTCTCTCCTTCAGCAACGGAAGCGGTGGCTGGCTGGGAGAGAAAAACTGAAGTGGGAGTCTGCCGAAACATTGGTTCAATATGGACATTATTCTGAAACCTGAGACTACAGGAAATAGATATTGATCATGATGACCATTTACTCACTCCGTGGCTGTGTTGGGGGGCAAAGCGAGACCTACCAAGAAGATCCTTAGTTGAGTAAAGATGGCACAGCAGTCTCCTTTATATGCTGCAGACAACTGTGCTGTGATTTTCTTCAAATCATAAGTTTGGTGCTATTCTTTACAGTCAACAAATGCCACCAAAAGACCAAAACCAACGATGAATTGATTGCGCCATTGTTGTCCAGAAATGATCAAAAAACATTGGTGAGCCATTCTGTTGCACTGGCTGATACATTCCTTTACTATAATGAACATGAGCAATGTGGGGTTTTTTTTGTCAATCCCACACGTTGTGCTGCTGCAATAAATACTCACCGGAGCACCAAATCCATAATTTTAAGTTGTTCCCAACAAATGTACCACTTACTGCTGCTCCACTAAGATTTGCTAGAAACTACAGTGTCCTGCTGTGTTTTGGGGAATTGAAAAAATAAATCTGTGACCCATTTTTTAAAGATTGACATCCTTAGTAGGAATGAGTGGACTCAACTAAGTGCCATGAACAGACCAAGGAACATGGAAAAAAAAATAAACAGGAAATTAACAGAGTAACGTTGTAGCTTTTGATATTGGTATTGATATGGGTTTTGTTGACATTAAAAGACAGATATAATATCTAGGGTCTTATCCTTTTATTCCATTTTTGATTTATGGAAAAGTACAGAAAATTATAGGCACAAAGCAAATACCACAAGTAATTTTCAAACTTATCATGTTGAGATAACAGGGCAGCACATTCTTTTCTACCACCTGTCATGAGCAGGATATGCAGCCGTATCCTCTACTTCTCCGAGCTATTTACGTATCTCCCCTCTTCTGGTTTTTACATTATTCAGATCCCAGAAATCTGTTTGCCCAGACACTAAAGCCCGAGCTTTCGGCTGCCATTAGTGTCTTTTTTTCCCTTTATCAGGCGGCTGAAACTACCTGTGATCGTGAAAAATTCATTGGAGCACCAGTCATTCATGTGGAAAAAAAGACAGTCTAATGCCTTTCCAGTATAGCCCGGTTATAACCATGATAACAGCCAAACTGGCTTTTGGGGGGTAATGTTTCATACGGGGCTCTCCTCTCATCTCTCCTTGAATCTATGTCATTCCTGCTCGGTAGCCTTGTACTGTCACTGCTTCAGGAGGAAGGCGGAACACACTGTAGCGCAATGCAACAAGCCGGTGCTGATTTGTCTTAAGACTGCACCTACGGGGTCGCTGATCATGGTCATCTCTGGGGCTTCGAGTGACAAGACACAGAGACGGAGCCCAAGAGAAAAACATAACACATAATCAAGTTATAATCTCATTATGTTCTATCATGACACAACAGTGAAGCATTGTGGTAATGCCTCTTCCTCAAGACCAACATGCACAGTCTCACACACACACACACACACACACACACACACACACACACACACACACACACACACACACACACACACACACACTGATGTCATTCTTTAGTTCTTGGTAATGTATTATTCAAGGGGAAATTATGTATATATATATATATATTTTATTATTATTATTTTTTCTTTTTTTCTTTCTACCACCAGTCTCCTCCAGGGAATTCCACCAGCATTGATCTTGTCAGAGACAGACGGGATGTGCAAGATAACAATATGAAGACGAAGGAATGGAATTCAAGAGGATTTGTCTCGGTTAATACTGTTAACATTCAAATATGCAGACCCGATCGGAGGTGATGTTTGGGGGAAGACAGAATATAAGTGTGTGTGTGTGTGTGTGTGTGTGAGCGAGAGGGGGGGAGGAGAGAGTATGAGATCAACAGAATAGATCAATACAGTATGAGAAAGGAGGAAAAGGTCTGGTTGTCCTGTTTGGGTTGTTCATAGGCTCATGTCTCCATGTGTAAGATGAGAGTATCACACAGTGTGTGTTGTTGTGTGGTCTGAAATATGGTCCTGGACTCAAGAACACATCTGGATGGGGGTTTCCCGGGACATTAGAATGTAGAAATGATCTTTAAGCTCCGTTGGAGATGTAGGCAAAGCAGTTATATCAGTGATGAAGTTATTTGAAAAACTTAACATTTTTCAGCAAGCTACAGGCGTAGTATGTTTTAGTTGTTTAGTGTATTTCTTATTTCATTAGCTGCAATTTTCATACAAATCGCTGACTTCTATTAAAGAGGTGACAGACAACTTTCATGCCCCTAGTGGTTCCAGGTGGTATTGTTGTTTTGGTTACAGTCGTAAAGACGCTGCAGTAGCAAGACGCAGGTACGAACGCAGATGCTTAACCTTGGAGCCGACTCCTGTTCCTACTTCGTCCCGGTTGCCAAGAGAATAACACAGTTAAAGTGAGGCTTATAGAGGACCATCGCCTTTTTTCATTACCTTTACACCGTGCAATCAATTTTTACACCATAATGGCAAGTTTAAGCCCAAAATTTGTCTATTTCCACTTTAAGAAACAAAATCATGCTATAGCAGTCAGCTTCTGCTCGATTTTCAGTCCATTACTCGACCCCTACCCAGACTCTCTGTGCTTCCACTGCTAAACAAAGAATTAAAACACTTCCTATTTAAATGTATTGTTGTAAACTACTACTGCCACAGGAAAAACCAATAGGACTACCACATGTTAACACTGTCTTGTTTTGATGAAGTCGAATGTAAGTTTCCTTAACCTGAATCGTATAATTAGTTTCAAAACAATCACTATTTCCAGACCGAGCGGTGAAACCTAAGACACTCTGTAATGATGCTGCTTTAGTACTTAACTCGTCGCTGTGGCAAATTACCGAGCGTGAATGATAACATCTCTTAAAACATATAGTAAATGAAGTCGCACAGCGTCATGAGACATATATAAGCAAACGCCCCAGCTGCTGCACAACAGACCCCTTGACACGGGGCTGCAGAGATATTTCAGTCTGAGCGGGGTGAGAGATGAGGACCGAGGGAGTGTGGGGGTTGAGTTGACTCCCACAGGAGACTGTGACGCCTAAACAAATTCGATAACCTAACCTTGTTACCCCCAAGTTGCATGGCACTGGCCTCCATAACACCCCCCCAACCCCCCCCACCTCCATCCAAAACAATAGCTTAAGCAGACAGGCAAGACAGTTTGTGCACAATATACACACTGGCGTGCACGCGTGTTCGCACACTGACAGCCACAAGTGCACGCACACACACGCACACACGCACACACACACACACACACACGGGGAGTGTAATGAATGAGTGGTTGTGAATGGATGGCTGTATGCACTTAGCGCCGGGTGTAGCCAGTCTCGGCCGTGGATGATGAATTGACAGCAGCTTGTAGTCGAGGCTGACAGGTCCTGTGAGAGAATGAGAGGAGAGGAGAGGAAGTCAAAACGGTGAAGATACTACCACACAGTTATGGCAGAGCTGCGGACAGAAGATGGTGGCGGGGAACGATTTAGAGGAGAAGGGAGAGGGAGGACTCCGTGGGGAAGGTGATGAAGCATGCAGCTCAGGTTTCCTGTCTCTGATGTAAGGCCAGCCGGGATCGATGGCTCCACTGGGGCCTCGGCCAGCACACTCCAACCTGCCTGCTCTCACAACTCTCACTCTCCCCCCCCCCCCCCCCCCCCCCCCTTTTGCCTCAATCCTTATCTCTTTTTCTCTTGCCATTGTCATTCGTCATTCTCTCCATCTGTCTCTCACTCACTCTGGTCTCAATCACAACAGAGGCCGCAGAACCCCACCGTCATCTCCTCGGTCACATAAACCGACGCACCACCTTTACGTGCCTTATTCACTCAGGTAAAGTGCAGCGTCTCCTTCCCTACGACGCTGCTCTGTCGCTGCATGTGTGGCTCAGAATGAGGGGAGGCTTCAGTAACATCCTGTGCAGGACATTGAGGTCACCTACTTGGGGTATGTGGGTCATTTAGATGAAGGAGTAATTCAGAAGACACAGCTAAATTGAAAAGCGTATGATATATTAATACTCAAACTAAGGGTTTTTCAATAGCATTCATATAAAGCTATCATTCAAAACATATACCTCCAACTCGACAAAATACAAATGAGCCCCAGTTTTACACATCTGTCCTGCTGGTGTTCACGACATCCAGGGGAGTTTTATTTTGTTAGACTCAATTGCTCAGCACCTGAAACTCACCTTTTTGACTTAAACATGAAAAGTCCCTTTTCAAAAAACACAACTGAACAAAAAATAAGTGAGTAACATCAAATAAGTTGAAAATACGTAGATAGTAGACCTTGCACTCTGTATAGAAAGTACAATTATAAGGTTACATTTTTTAAACAACAACATTAATGGGCTTGTTGTAGGATTAATCACTACTGTTAAACTGAACTAAATAAAGAACTAAGAGGAGCAATGCAGTTGATGCATGATTATTTGCTAGCAATATTGCCCTGCTAGATTTGATCGGGTTGAAATCCACCACAACATAACATCAGTTGAACATGTCACATTAATCATCTCGTTCACCGTCTTATTTATTATATTCATATAAAAATATATCATATATTTATATTTATTCATGCGATGTTGAGGATCTCTACATCATCTCAAGAGGCAGCAGAAGTGAGTTGAAAAGACCCATCTTTACCTCTTTTTTTTCCTAAAATTTGGAGACTGGTGTAACACAAGCAGCGCTGTAGACACAGGAGAAGTTACAGGGTTAAAATAAAACAAGTAGCACTTGGGCTGCATATGACTGGCTGCCATTTGTATTGAGACAAATGGCTTTTTAATAGCCTTCAGGGATTGATACTAATCTTAGGAGGCTGGTCTGGCTGTTTCTCTCAGCGTGGGCCAAGACACCAGATTGGGTGGTAGCAGGGACCAGCAGCCCACCAATGTTGGTCCTCAAAATGCCACCCAAACAGAGGCGGGAACAAAGAACGTCTACTTATTTCATTTTCATAGTTTTCAAAATCATACATGAGTTTCAGAAGGTTTTGAACCAAACATCACAACAAATTGACAAACATTTAACTTTAAATGAGGGGGAAAAGACAGATACTGAAGGAAATGTGTAGGCTCTGATCCTTCGCAGGTTGATGCTATGGTGCACAATTTGTGCTACTGTTGATATTGTATTTTTCTTGCTGTATGTATAAAGGAAATTATAAGGCATAGGGAAGATTGTCCCTGTTGCATACCAGTCAGCCCAGGCGTACAGTGTGCCTGACTGTATTAATACAGGTTACCGTGAAAATTTGTCGCTAACTTTATTTTCGAAAGCTTTCGATCTGAGTTACATTACTGACCACACATTTATTTCCTACTGTGGCTAATTATCTTATTTAAATGTAATGCTGTGAATATAACACAGCCTCCAGTCATGAGCTGATTCTGTGAAAAGCAACTTCATGTATACAACTGGAGGTCAAAATTCTGAAAAACAGAACAAAAGTTTCCATTTTAGCGTCGATTTTTTCTGTTTATACTGGCAACAGTCGTGGTGCTGAAGGAGCCCTGTCTCTCCTTGTCCTCATTAAGTCCTGTTGTTGCCCGTTAGCAGACGTGAGTCTGGGGTTGTCATGGAAAATCTCTGCTCTCGTCTGTCGACAGGAGGATAGGTGTTTCAAAACTAAACACATGCGGCTCAGACGACTAGCCTCCGCAACACTTTTGACATAGAGTACACAGTATACGCCTGTCTGAAAATGTTGTATGAAAGGTCTGAAGGTTGAAATGTCAAAAAAAAAGAAAATGCCCTTAAACCTTTAATATCAGCTTGTTGCAAATGAGGACATGAAGTGAAGGGCCAAAGCCAAAAGTGTGTGAGTGGAGGAATCAGCTCAGGTGTTTTGGCTGAAGATATTAATCATACAGATATGGTCAAATCTAAATTTTTTATATAAACATGAATAAGATAAGGAATTAGTTTTGAATTGTTACATTTAACACATAGACATGAGACATGGAAAAATGTATAATTGTTCTGCAGCGCTAACAGAACTAATGAAATCATTTAAAACTCTTCCTTTTGTTGCAAAAAAAATCAAAGCCGTTGGTGAGAAAGTTTAAAATCTCCCTTAAAACCTGCCGTTTGGAGGTTTCATCCTACAGCAGAGATGATGTGAGCCTTGGCTGATTTGCAGGGACAATGAGTCGACTTATCTTTTACCATTTGTGTGCAAGGGGGGGAGGCGGCTGATCTAAACCTATCTGACATCTAACATAACCATAGCCGACACGTCAGTGCCGATAGCACACCAGAGGGCGGTCGGAGCTCATCTGGCAGAGGGATCCACTCCCTTGTGTTTGTGGTCTGCCTTCATTTCCTCACAAACACACAACGGCAGCGTGGTGCACGTCTGCGCAGGCAAGCACTGGCCCCATAAATATTTCACCTCAAAAAAACCAAGATGTCAAGAAGCCTTGGATGAGGCACTAGCAAATAATTCATACCATCTGCTGTCAAACACGTCCCGGACCCAAGAGTTGGGGTGGTGTGGTATCTGCAGAGAGGGCACTGGAGGGACAGGAATAGAGGGTTATATTGTACCGTGTGTGTTAGTCTTACATGCGGTTTTGCAGTCATGCTCTTACATGTGGTTTTGTAGATACAAACCATGGGCTGGAGGCGATTTACCGAAGCCAAGGAGCCGTGTGGAGGAAGTTTAATCGACAAAACATCGAGTGTGCGGACTTTTACCTGAGGCAACAGGTTTCTTAGCGATCTGCTGACAGACCTGTGGCGGCACAGGCCTCCGAGAGAGACCATGCCATGAATTCAACAGTGTAGGGGTCTATAGAGAGAGAGAAGGGTGATGACTATGTTGGCATCAGCAGCAGCTGAGCAACGGCCACGGTGAGAGGCATGAAAACGGTGAAGCAAAGGCCATCCAGAACCCAGTGACTGGCGTAAAATTGGCTGCAGGAGCTAACAGTGAACTCATTCACAGCGGGCTGGGTAATGTGGCTGCTGGGCAAGGATACATATCTGATCTTATAACACCTTGCCTGTCATCCTTTCTCTCAGCTTTTTCGTTCTCTGCCTGTTTTGTCTTTCTCTCCCGCTCAGTCTTTTTCTTGCCGACCCGCCCAAGCTCCTTTCCCACATGCACGCTGAAACAATTTTCCAGGAGCTAATGAGAGTTTTCGTAAATATTCTGCCACTGCAGCAGTGAGGACTCTCAATACAGAGCAGCAGCATCACTCTCCTTATGTATCTACTGTATTTCACGAGGGACAGTGTGTGGTCATAAAATCACACCTTGAGGACAATACTAGAAGGAGCTACGAGGGGATACGAGACAATGGGATTGTGTTTCACTTCTGATATGTCATCACTACTTTCAAAGATTTATTGCCCTGTTTTGTGTTTACATTATGTCTCAGGAAAGCAATAACCGTCATTGAGAAAATTAAAATCATTGGAGGGGCGATGCATATCCTTAACACGAGCTGTATTAACCCCAATCAGGAAATGCTAACTTTTTATATTGTAAACTGATGTAATTTCTAGAGCACAAAATGGTGACACCATCATGACAAAATTTATACCATATGATGATGGATTATTGGTTAAAACTAAATAAGATGAAAAATGTGTCTCATGATTTTTAGATTTATAAAAGCATTAGGTCTGTTGTCCAATATGATGCAGAGATACCTGGAAAAATGCATGTTGTGACTTCTTCACGACACCACTGATCATATGATATCATTTGACGGGGAATCATTTTATGACCGACACAAGCTTTACATTTTCTCTCTAGCCATATCATTTGTGTAGAAACCTTGGTCGTTTTTTCAAACCCTATGTTGTTGACCTCGACTTCTGTCTCTTTCCATCAGTTGTTGAGTTATTTTGTGTGTACACAAACACGCACACACACACACACAGATAGGGCTGAAAACAATACCCTGCTTGCGCATCTCTGCCAGTGCGCTGGGTAATTATTCAACTGAAGTTACACTTCAGTGAAGTTGCTGTGACAGCAGGATAGGTAATGAATATATCTGAAAACATGATGAGTTAAAAAATCTGACAATAACAGTCAGAAGCATCGAACATGATCAGAGGAGTTTATTTCCACAGTAAAATAGTAAAAAAGTATTTTGCATGAAAGCAGAAGCTATAGAGACTATTAGACTTTTTAATAGTTTTCTTTTCCTAATGAACCCTCGTTATTTCCAAT
Source organism: Scophthalmus maximus (assembly GCF_022379125.1). Classification (NCBI taxonomy): domain Eukaryota; kingdom Metazoa; phylum Chordata; class Actinopteri; order Pleuronectiformes; family Scophthalmidae; genus Scophthalmus; species Scophthalmus maximus. Next base: position 17,853,812 of record NC_061518.1, on the reverse strand, counting down.
TAAAACATTCTTTGCTATTTCCAAATAAAACATAAGTTTGTTTGAACCACTAGTAAGTAACTTCCCCTGCAGACTTAATTCCACACTGTCGGCTGCATCACACCAGCCTTCATAATATTTTAAGTAGGATATTCGTGTTTCGCGAGCTTGTGCTGAGATATTCACACTTGTGGTGGCTTCAGTGAAGCGTGCAGGTGTGTTAAAGGCTGTTTGTACAGTGCTGCTGTGTCTAGGAGAGAGGTCAGCAGGGAGCTGCAGCAGGTCTCAGCCCATTACGTCTGACTGATCACGGTCTCGTCTCGCTGCCTCTCACTGACTGAGAGGATGCTGGTGTGCTTGCTTTGTCCACAGGGGGCCTTCTCATAGGCGCGCACGCACGCATGCACATAAACATATGTGTTTGTAGTACTGACGATAACATTTTTTTGTCCTCATTTTGCAATAAACCATCAGGACATGTCCGACCCTATGCCAGAGATTGGAAAAAAATTGCCAAACAGACGCACAAACATACAAATACTCCAAATATGTGCTCACTAAAAATACCCTGTGTTGTGTGGTATATTCAATGGCCCTGCTAGGCAGAAATACCCAGGCCGTTAATGTGTTCCAGCCAGCCAGCCAGTGCACTGGTGCAACCATTTATAGGCACACACACACACACACACACACACACACACACACACACACACACACACACTGGCTTGGGGTGGCGGCTATGCCAGGCAGATGCCTCTCGGTTGCTAATGTGTTCCAGCCAACCAGCCAGAAGACAGTGGCCAGTGGAGCAGATAATCACATCATGTGAAAGAGACCTGCACAGCCAGGGAGTACTGCTGCTGCTGCTGCTGCTGCTGATGGGGACGATAATACTGATGCTTATTCCCTTTCTGACCAACCCAAGACTGTGTGTGTGTGTGTGTGTGTGTGTGTGTTTGTGTGTGTGTGCGTGTAGTTGTTTGTGTGTGTATCACTTGGGTTATAAGCTTCATTATATGCTGTATATATGTGAGGTGAAGTGCTTGTATTACTGACCATACACGTGTGTGTGTGTGTGTGTGTGTGTGTGTGTTTGTTTGTATGTGTGTGTACCACACGTAGTGACTGTGAAAGTAACAAGGAATGTGTGTGTTCGTAATGAAAGTGTACACCTGTGCATGTGTGTGCGTGTGTGTGCGTGTGTGTGTGTATGTAAGTGGCTCCGTGTGTTGTCTGTTTTCAAGATCACTGCTTTATCAGGAGATGTGTTTTTTGTTTGTTATAGTAAAAATGTCTCTATTGAGCTGAGTAATCATTTTACTGAACCTGAGTGATGATCTAAGCGTCACTTCCCAGGGACGGATGAATGGCTGTTTGTATGTCTGAAGAAAATCAATGAGTTTCCTGAAGGTGGATCAGTTACTGCAGGTACTGTCTATTGCGATCTGCTTTGATGAGTGATCCTTGTGAAGGCTGACCACTCAAAGCCTGAGCCAAAATTGACCCAGAGGCACTACACAACACTTTTGGAGTTAAAAAAAAAAAAAATCAAACCATTACTTATTATTATATATATTTTTAAAGATTACATTGGGCGGGAAAAAATGAATAAATGAATTCCGCCTTTTATTCCACAGCAGATATTTTGACTCGAAAAGCCACTGGTGTCCTTGACACTGTCAACTAATGTCAGGTTGTCTTGTCAGTTGGTGGTGTGGCCCTCATTAATATTAATAATTACACCTGTGCTTTTCCTGCTATGTTATGTGGCCATCATGTGGGGATGGGATCAGGCTGGATGAGGCCACTTGTATCCCATGTCCATACATGACAATCTTGACTCAGTCAATTGATCAAAGAACCCAATTTCTCTGTAAACCTTGACATGTTTGTGCCCAAACCTGACAAAACCTTTTAGCACAGTGTTGTCATGCCACAAAACAAAGGTATTTATCAATCAATAGTGGTTTGTAATGATTTGCGAGGGACTGACACACAATCTTGGCGAAAAAGGACTGAAAAGGCTTGCCTGTTTTTACATGTACAATGAATTTGTTATTTAAGAGAAGTGAAGCGATGTTTTCTGACGGAGATGATAGAAGAGCGAAGGGGTACAACACACTGTACAGAAGAATCCTACTGTAGCAACAGGCCTTAATCACAAAGAACATGATGTCACGTCTTACCACATATGTTGACAATAGAATCAATGATTTTCCTATGATGACAAATCTACAAAGAAAAGGTTAACAATTTTTAGACTTTACTTCCTGCCACCTACAAATGCACTCATGTGTTTAGCAGATGGGGCAGTGGGGAGACGCAAAATCATTGTCCTTAATAGATGCTGTGGTGATTCTAATTCAATGTTAAGCATTATTATGCTGGAATTTAATATGTCGACACTGCAACTGCAATGTGGCCGAGGTGCATTCCATGATTTTTTTATCCTTCCTATCAGGAACATTTAGCCACATTCAGCCACTCTCCTTGGTTGCTTGAACTATTTGCTAGAGTGCTGTCTGCTATCAAACAGTACAGTGTGGGTTGTTACATGCACATTGTTATTTTGGCACCTATACAGACAAAGGGGTTGGTCCCTGTGCTCTTGTTAGAGCGGAGAACATATTTAAATGAGCATTTAACCACATTCATTGAGCATGAAGTGGCCGGGGTGACAAATGAACGTTTATGTTTATGTTTATGCGTGTAGAAGAGAGACGGCGAGTCATAAATCAAAACATGCCCAACATTTATCTGCAGTGGAACAAAATGGAAAGGGTGAGACAATGAATGTCACCCGGCATCTCGTTGATTAAAACAATCCTGTGGAAAGAGGGGGGGCGACATTAAGTGTAAGGAGGAGAGAGAGAGAGAGAGAGAGCAACAAAAAACCTGACAGTGAAATATCGTTATGAGAGACGGGACACGTAGGGAGGATAAACAGATAGAAGCGGGGAAAGTGCAACGGAGAGCTCGCAGGATCAAATCTTGTTAACACTGTGGCGTGACCTTGGCCGGCAGCTGACACCAGCGATCATCTTTAGGTCACAGTCGCTAAGCCACTCTGTTTAATTGACATTAGCCGTGACTCCACAGCCCCGGGCCCTTCAGAGGAGTCACACCACTCATGCGGCTCTCGTGGCGATTCAGGCTGTAACTTTGTCCAGTATCTCCAAAAAAACTGACTCCATGAGGACACACAAGCTGATGGACAAACTATTTAGGAATGTACAGCAAATGATTATTTGTGGAAGCAAGAGAACAGATCGCCTTGTGCTAATGATCACAGGTTGTGCTCATTTTGTCTCATTATTTGTATTTTGATTCCAAAGCCCAATTTGTCTCAGATACCTTCGTTATTTCTTTTTGACTTTGCTTTCTTTGTTTAAAAAAAGGAATCTTCTTGTTTCAATTGTCCTGAATTATTAGTCATCCAGGATACATTTTGAATGCATGAAAATGCTTTACTTATACAACACCAAAAATCTTTTTAAATTGAGTTCCTTAATAGTTTTATTAAACGGAACTACAAAAAATATATATCATTGTCAGTGTAATGTGTAATTTCCACATGGCTCCAAGGAAACTTGTAGCTTCAGTGCAGAGTAGTAAAAAATACTGCAAACTCTTTCCATATGATATGTACCATCCCTTAATGTGTTTGTTGTGTTGACGGTAAAACAACAAGAGCTTTTGATTCCATAGTCATGGATGGAAAGTCACTCAGGTATGTTAAAAAAAAACTGTGTGACTGCCGCTTTGATAAATAAAGATAAACAACTGACAAAAAAAGAGGATATATCTGGTGAATTACAATAAACACATGTCATCATTTATCGTCACCGCAGCAGGAAATGACATCACAACAAGTCTGGCCGACCTCTGAAGGTTACTCCGATTTCCCACGTCTCGAACTGGTCGTCGTTTTATGACTTGGCTCTACTCTGCGTAATGTTTCACTGTAACAATAACAACACAATGTGTCAGAGGAACCCGGAGCGAGAGGCTGAACAGTCAGAGACGGAGTTTTTGTTTATTGACGGCCTTTGTGTGAGTCAGGACGCTCTGACCCCCGTGTCCCTCAGATCGGAATCTGCGGTTACGAGGCCTGGAAGCAAAACTTCTGTGATGACTGCAGATTTATAGGAGATGCTTTACTCATCGCACCTATGGGGGCAGGCAGGCCGGAGAGGGGGGGAGGGATAAGGCCTTTCTCATGGCGTATTGAACAATTTATACCTCGTCAGGATCCGCAGAGTGCTTCTCCGTATTCAAGAGGGGAAGGATCAGACCTATAACGCAATGAATCTTGCATTTATTTAGTTATAAAGGAAGAGTTGCAGCTGGATGTCACCACTGCAGTTACTGAGACGTAAGTCCATGTAGAATATTTGGTCAATCCAAAATCCCCCCAAAAACTTTGGATTGTACACAAAAACTGTACATAAAATCTACACAAGGCATGAGCTATGAAGAAAATAAAGGTAGACTTTATCTATTGTCACTTATTTGATACGTGCACCATGTTTTTGGTCTACATTATTTTCTTCTCTCATTAAAGGGAAGTTTCCTTTTGCCCAAAACTCTGTTGCCATGCTGTTTTCATCCCGCGGTAATTTTGACTTGGCGTTGTGGCACTTGCAATTTGACATCAGCTACGTGAGATATTACATGATTATATTTTTTTGTGTTCAGCCAGTCTGGCGGCAGAAATCATTCCATACCTGTCACATTATTGGAAAAAGCCTGTCTCTGATCCTGGAGTAATATTGTCTGGTATCTTTTGATAGGCAGAGTTTGTTCTTTTTTGGTCTCGTCCCATGATAAGCAGATCTGCCCTTAATAAACATGCTAGGTTGTCTGACAACTGTTGGTGGTATTCTCCTAACCCTTGATCTTGCAGTCGCTCCTCAGCGGAGCCCCCTCTGCTGCCTAATCTCTAATGCCTTCCCAGCTCCACTCTAATTCATTGCTTCCCTTTCCACTGCCCTGCCAGGGTCACATGAACGACGCGCACTGCACCGGACCCTGCTGTGACGCGTCCCTCTGATGTCTTTTGTTTGTGCGATGGGAGTGATGAGAAAGTGTCTTAAGTGCTGGAAGTTTGAACTGAGACAGAGTCCAAACTGAAGGCGAATTAAAGCTCGCAATTAAAAACTCAGTCCTCGTGGCTGCAGCCGGAGTCGAGCCGGCTCGGTGCAGAGGGAGAACAATAGCCTCACTACAGACGTGCCTGTGAGTTATGGTGTCACTGAGAGCACCTCACTCTATTAAGGAGCAGTGTGGAGTGTGATGGAGGTCTTGGGAGAGTGAACTTGAATAAAGAGGACAGACTGCAACATTTCACTTGTGGAGAGTAAAATTTGTTTTGCATGATAAAAAGCTGGTAATAACCAGCCGTAAAAAAATAAAAACCTGACCTTCCTTCTTACATTCCCATGGAGAACGGAATCATTTCCAGATATATTCCCCTGTCTCTTACTTGTTGAAGTAAGTGATGTTATCTGAGGTAAGATAAGGTGCAATTGTTGCCAGACTTATAGCGAGGGCACTCAGTTATGTCTCATTCATTGGTATTTAAAATGATTTGCAAATCCGGTCGGCACATACATAGTCATTAAAAGCAGGTGTCTCATATTACTGCCATGGCCTGTATATTGTAGATACAGCATATTGTCTTGTTTTATATTCATCGGCGCACACAGACATGACACAATAGGCAATGAGATCAGGACTAATTTGACAATTAATTTTGTGATAAACAGCCTCATTATGTCTCATGCTCACCGTGTCTGCAGTGTTAATTCTATTCAAAAGATTACGCCAAAAGCTCGTTCATATTCTGGGGCCAGGGACCTGAAATAAAACACACATTAATTCAACCATAAGACTGGAATGATGAATGATATATTTTTTAATCTGCAAATTTTTTTTGATTTGGATACGTTTGATTGATTGATTTTGTTGCTCCTTTTCAAAATTGGTAGTAAAAACCTTCTTTTTTTTATGCAGACTTTTTAATTAAGCTTGTATTCTCTACACTGTCAGCAAAAGGGTTGACCAAGAGAAGAGCTTTGAGGATCAAACTTATAAATTAAAAGATATAAAAAAAATTGTAAATTATAGTGTCTGTTCAATAGCAAATGACATCAGCATTAAACTGATGCTAAACGTTCGCAGCCACAAACTAAAAGAACAAGCCAGTTCATGAACGTGACGTGCACTCATATGAGTATCATTAAAACACGTCACATAAATAAGTTGTACTGTATATTGTATATTCAAACATTCCACAACCTTTTAGCAGCAGAAACTCCATTTCTATTTGTGGCTATCGATGTTTTACTTTATGTTTCAGGTTGAATAAAAGTCAAGATGTGAAACACACATCTATAACAGTCCCTCCAAAGTCAAACAGCTCTGCAGTAAAGTTATCGGTAATGCACTGAGGTCAGGTTAATAACAGCAGGGCCCATAATATCAAATAAAATTTCACTGTTTCAATAAAGTTGTCCAGAATTACTGTGCGCTGGACGCCTCAGTGTGCCCCCTTTTTGGGAAATCGCAATTGTGACATCCGATTGATGTAGCTGTTGCTTACTGTATCCACATGCACGATTTGTTATGTGGCATTTCATTCGGGCGGCTGCCAGAAGCCCTCGTTGTACCTTCCATAACTCTTACACCCGTGAAAGATTTTTAATTAAAATGAAGACAGCCGGCTGAACTGTGGAGATGTCACAAATAGTTTTCGCTCCCAAAGAAGCCCATCAGGGTCTCGAGGCGTCAGATTGCGGGCAATTCCAGCTTTTTTGAAGAACTTGTTAATCATGTCCCCTTCTTAATTCAATTATCAACAGCTGCAGATTGATGCGTCCAGAGGCGGCGGGATAGGGAGAAACAGAGGATTCAATCGCTTTCCATCGCCTTATAGCTTGTCATTTGTCCCCTTTCTGTATTATATATTGATATGCCGCTGACCCCGTGCATTTACTGTATTGGATTTTTTTATTACTCACCTTTGAGCCTGCGCTGAAGAATAACCACTGACCCCTCAATGTGAACACAGGGGGGCCTGCTCTTGTGCGTGAGTGTGCCCGTATAAGGAGGCTGCACACATAATGCACATGCATACGCAACATTTGTTTTGTCTTGTCAAGATGGGGTATTTGTTGTGGGTCAGGGGGTCAGGCGAGGTACTGGAGGTTGGTTTGATGTAGTTGGGGGTGGGAGAGGTTTAGCTCCCAGGGCTGAGAGTGGGAGCCGGAGAGTTGGAAGGTCATGTTCATAAATTGTTACCAGTGGGCTGCTGCTTAATTGAAAAGGCTCGCGAAGGAACGGAACCCCTGATCTGTGGCCCCAGGCCCCTCCCTTGTGACCCTCGGGTCTTCACTCATCCAAGTGTGTCAAGTGTGTCTCCGTGTCTGTCTGTCACTGCAAAGAGAAAGTTAAAGTATGGTTTCAAAGGAATTACTATTAGGTAGCTATATGGAAATCTACTAGAGTAGTATTCAGTATAAAGTATCCTGCCACTCTATTCAGACATGCAGGTGTAAAGACATCATGAAGTGATGCATATGAAAGAATAATTGGAGTCATAATAAATCCTGAGAATCAACCTGGATTTGTTGTAAGGCTTCATGACTACATGTTTAATCTGTACTGAAATTCAAAATGGACACTTGGGCCTCGAGTTTAAAGCATCGGCGATTAACTTCCACATCCCTGGTTTGTTTCAGTTTGTTTCATGTCTCTCCCCATCTCTGTGCCCCCTGGTTTCCTGTCAAACCTCCACCCCCGAAAAAAGAGAAGAAAAAGAAATCCTCATTTGGTTCTATATTGGGGAAGAAAACTGAAATGTGAAATCGGCTACCCACATTTTTGCTGATCAATTTTCTCTCCATCAACCAATCAATTAGTCAAACCAATTAGTTAATTGACAGTGTGAATTAACTAATGACATGTTAGCTGTCATTGTTTGGAAAATTTAATTTTCTTAGCTGTTGTATTATTAACTCATTCTTTCCTCCGTGCGTACAGTATTTCCATGGCCCGATCACCATATTGAGGTCTCACTGATAATCATCTCACTCCATCAATCTTTCAGCTGCTGCTTGAGATAACCCCACGCCTGTGTTGACAAAGCAACGGCTCATTTCTGAAGCAGAGGTCCCACCTTCCCATCCCCTATGGGCCCTGAAATCTCACCACCAAACAAAGCAATCATAAGCATGAATAGAGGTCCGCTGTGCAACCCAATCTGACGTGTCTTTACATTCTACACAGGTGACACATAGTCGCGCTCCCTTTTGAAGGGGAGCGGTGAGCCGAGTGGGCACTCGGCAAGAGAGAGGGGCGAATCTGTCATTTCACACTGGGAGGAAATCCATCCAGGGCCGCTATTGTTCCGCATAATAGGCAGGAGATGGTTAAACATATCATTTTGACACACTGGGCGTTATGACATGGACAGTTTTACTGCTGCCAAAGGTGGACGGGATGAAGGAAACTCCTTCTCATGTTACCCTGAGCAGGGAGAGAAGGAGATGCTGCCGTCCTTCACCGTGTTTCTCTTCTGTGTCTCTGCTTCTCCCTGTCTGTCTTTGTGTGTGCGTGTGTCCCTCATGTCTCCCCCCGTGTCCCAGGCAGGGAATCTTGGGTTACTATGGTGACGTGAAGACAGCTTTTCAAGTAATGATTTGACATTATGGGAAATACATTTACTGTATATGCTTTCTGGCCTAGAATCAGATGAGACGATATGTACATGAAGCTTTACCATTAGCACATATTTAGCTCAGCTTAGCACAATAAAGCTCTCTTATTAACATGGAACTGTATGCCTCTTTTTATTTTATTTTGAAAACCGTGTAACCCTTGTTGCAGTGGTATCAATCGCCTCATTTAACTCTGGACAAGAAAGTGAGTAAGCATATTTTCCAAATGTTAACTAGTCCATCAATGATGTTACAGAAGGTGTTTTCAGACATGGACTGCGGACAAAGTCCGCAGAATTGCGTCCAGAAACTGTCCGGAGTTTGCCATTCATATAGGAAGAACGGAGAAGTAGATTGTCCGAGTCAGACGCGTTCATGATCAACAGGAACATTTTTTCTGTGGCGTCTGGGTAGAGCAGCAGGAGGCAGCACATATGATTCAACATGATGATAAGTCATCAACACGCCCACACGCTCGGTCTGAATTCTACAGACTACTGTATTGCCGCATGGACACGCTTGGACGTTCTGCAGAAATTTAACCAGGGGACTGGCAGGGAAATGTTTCCAGAATATGTTCACATTTGTGACGAAAACATCGCTGTTATCCGACAAACTACACAATTTTTCACACTGATCGCATCAAAGGTATAGAGATATTCCTCAATGAAATCTAAGCCACACGTGGCAGAAAGAACCCATCAGTGAATGGTTAAACAGTAGTTTATTTTCTGACCATGCAAGACTAACATTGTCTTTTCAATTGTGGATCTTAAGAGACACCTGTTTGACAGTACCTCAAAACATATTCATTAACTGTGACAATCAGGCTTCCATATGGTCAAGGGTTTTCACACTTTTCAACCATATCATCTCTCTGCTCTTAGTCAATATGTCAGCCATCTGTTTTTAAGACAATACACTGCAGGGAGGGGAGCCCTGCACTGTTTTATGATTCTGAGGTGTGAATCCCCCCCCCCCCCCCAACCTCCTTCGTCAACGCTCGTGTGGTGTCTCCTCACCCACTGTGTGTCCACCTGAGGTCCCAGGACAGCAGTTATGGAGGATGACTGCTCAGCTCTGGTCCGCTGGCTGCCTCTTCTTTAAGGTGTAACAGAAACAATCCCATTAAGTGGTGGATCGCCTTTCACACAGATTACTGAGCATCTGTCACTCCTGCTGGAGGGGGCAGGGACAAGGTCGCTACCGCTGGCACACGCACGCACACACGCACGCACACACACACACACAGACACTCACACACACACACACACACACACACACATACACACACACACACACACACACACACCAGTATACTGGCCAGCAGGAGATCATGCAAATGAATTTTACAAACATATTACAGCAGAGTCTTTAGAAGTTACTGTAATGAGCTCATGATTCCTGTTTGAGCCAAACCATCATAGATTATGTTTTGAGACAGACTCCTAGACTATAGACAGAAGAGGCCTTTTTACATACAGTATTCAAGATTGTAATTCTAACGGAAGGTGTGGCCTAAAACCTTAAAAAACTCATGTCGTAACTGTCCTACTATACAGTATATACATAAAATATGGTGTGTGCACACACAAATCATATAGCAATTTGAGGGATCTGTAAGGCACACAGAGACACCTGCAGCCTGAATACGAGGCCTAGAGAAACTTGCACTGAAACAAGTGCTCCATGCCTCCGAGTTACCTCCAGGTCTCCCCTGTGATGTCAGTCACTTGTTTGTTCCACCTGGTTTCTCTCTATAAACTTGTGTCTTTCAGCAAGCCACCGACCCTCCATGCAGGCCGGCTCGTCGGGGCGGTGTTGTGTTCTGGTCTGCGCGGGGCCCTGGGGCCCGAGGGCCCGAGCGATGCCGCCTCACGTTCACCCCGGGTGAAAGGTGAGAACTCTGAGAACAGAGCGTTCTGGTCTGTTGGAGGGGACCTGCCTGCTCTGTTCTGCGTGCTTGAGTTTGGGCAAGGGGTGACACGGGAGTGGTGAGCGGCGCGAGGAGGAGAGAGAAATGAGAGGGAAAAGGTTAGTGGTGCAACTGAGGACAAATGACAGACATTCCAGGGAGACACACTGTGGGACAGAGAGAGGAAGACAAATGCACCACAGAAATTAAAGGACCAACGGTGATCAGTTTACTTTTAATCACTTTTTATTTATTAAAAAAAAACAGAGCTGTACGTATTAAGTGAGTCGTGTTTTTGTCCTTTTAAAGCATAATCAATGTTTTTTCTATTAACAATGGATCAAATGATTGTGTAGTGTTAGAGGTGATGAAGCCACAAACAATTATAACAAACCTCTTCAGCTCATTGTTTGGTTTGGTTTACTCTCACCATCATTCCCTCGAAACACAACCACACACACACACACACACACACACACAGACACACACACACTCACACACTCACACACACACGCACGCACACACATCAGAAACATTAATCTGGATAAAATTGATGTCTTTCTCTTATCATATATGTGTTCATGTGAAAATACTTTTAGATTTCATAATTAGTGTGTGTGTGTGTGTGTGTCTGTGTGTGTGTGTGTGTGTGTGTGTGTGTGTATGTGTGTGTGTGTGTGTGTGTGTGTGTGTTTGTGTGTGTAAAAGTCAGATGTGAACCTTAACTACTTCAAATTGCTATTCCTGCAAATACAAATTATAATCCTAGAATATATGACTTTTATACTTACTTATAGATAATTTGCTACAATCTTGTTTTATGGAAAAACACAGAGCCCTCATACATAATGTCTATGAAGTTATACAGCTAGAGTGGCTGATCTGGAGTGGAATAACATAACTTACATTAAATTACTTTACACTCCCATTTTAAATTCAAATAGAGTGAGACAGGTCACATTTCGCTGATAGATCACGCTGTAGGCGCGCTGTTTGCCTGTTATTTGACACTTGTCCTTTCTGTCTGTCATGTAATGATGGAGGGGAGAGCAGTTATCTCAAAAGGGGGGCTGTTCACAGAGCAAAGGATACCAAGAAATAAAAAAATAGAAGAAAAAAAAGTTGCAGCCATGCTTCATGGCTGTCTTCGAAACAAAACAGATGCGCTCTAATTTATGGCCACTTTCTGTGATTGGAGAAGAAAGCTTAGAATCGATCTGGGGCCTCTCTCTTTCACCTGTTAAGAGCTTTCCTCGTAATTGGCTGCTGCCATCACAGCCACTGCCAAAACTGTGGCCTTCTCCGTTGCACAATAGTATGTTAAAGTATGTGTAAACTGCGCCTATTTTTCTTCTGCTCTGGCTATTGATTTTTAAATGAAGTATCAAAGAAAATCAATAGTAATCAACAAATAGAAGGCAACACGCTGTAGTGTCAGATCCTGGGGCACAGCTTAATCAATTTAGATGCCTGTCACAACATGGGGACGAAGGGGAGACATAAAAAAAAAAAAAAAAGTTGAGAGCCTGGTTTGAATGGAAAGTGAGCGCTGGGATGAGCAATTTGTCATTAGAGAAGAAGAAAGATGTCAAGCTTGTCCTACACAAACGTATCCCCCCCACCTCCCCTTTCCTCTCCTCCCTGCTCTTCCTCCGCTCCCCTGGCCTGTGACAGAGCGCTCACCCATAGTTTGGGGCGATTCATGTAAAAACATTACAGTATCCCCCAGGCCGGGGATCAGATTACACCACGGCGAGGCCTTTTCCAAAGGAGCCTGTCCAAAATGCTTAATGAATCTCCAAGTGAACCATGAAACAGGTAGTCTACGTGCCACTCACTGTCAACACCTAGCCATCTGTCATTGTCACATGTCTCCTCTCTCGCTGCATACCTGAATGTTGAGCCAATGTTGGGCCTGTGTTGGACCCTCGGTGAAAGAAGTCGGAAACCAAACCCCGAATGTGTGATTCATACCGTTTTAATAAGTGAAGGGAGTCAGATGCGGGCCAGACAATGGCCCACTATTTGGCCAGAATAGTATCATTTTGGATGGTAATCTTTCTCGGGACAGTCTCCTCACATTCAATAAAACAAATATCTGTAATGCATCAATGATAAGTTTGGGCTTCTTGGGATCTGGTGTGTACAGTATAATGTCCTCAGATTGGTGGATACTTGCATCATACCACTCTCTTCTCTTTTTTCAGTGTCTGCTGTGAATATCAAATGAGGGCAATATGCCAAAAACAACTATCTTAAAAAAAGATAGTCTGTTTCCTGTTTTATGAGATGCAAGCGGCAGATTATTTTTGTCTGGTTCACAAGAATCTGTAAAGATGTGGTTAAGGTTTGTAAGAGTTGGGATTAATGTCATTTCTGTGGTCAATATAGTAAATAGTCTCTCAAAGTAAACGTTTTGTTTCCCATCAGTTTCCTGAGAATCAGTATCACTGTGGACAGGATTTGCTCCTCGGCATTCAGAGCAACTCTCTCCTTGACCCTGAGAATCGATCAAATGTGTGGGCACTATTCTACTGGGGGTGTTAACATTGCTTTCTATTAACCTCTCCGTAGTTCTGGTCAAATGTCAACGCAGGTAAAACCTTCATTCAGTTTCATTCATTCTGAATACAAAAGAACGGGGAGATGCGTCAGGCCCCTTCAGGCTACACTTCCTAAGTCAATCTGAAACTGTAGCCAAGTTTATGTTTTTGCCCTTGTACTCGCAGGTCTATGCCAGACTGTCTAACCCCCTCCTCTCTTCCACAGTCCTCCCCACCCGCCACCCGCTCCACCACCAGCAGCAGACTGGTGTGCCAGGCCTCCCTCCAGGCCACAGTGCTGAGAAAGTGACAACATAAGGTCCATTCTGTTCCCTGTCACTCACAGCCCCGGGCCCACTGTTAAATGGAAAAGGCTTTTAGAGGCTGTAAATGGAAGAGGAGAGGGAGGTGGGTCACAGTGGACATTTCAGTGTGTGTGTGTGTGTGTGTGTGTGTGTGTGTGTGTGTGTGTGTGTGTGTGTGTGTGTGTGTCTGTGTGTGTGTGTGTGTGTGTGTGTGTGTGTGTGTGTGTGTGTGCGTGCATGCGTGCGTGCGTGTGTGTGTGTGTATGTGTTTGTGTGGTAAGTTCGATGCTTCTGCCCTGTTTGTCCATGTGCTGTGCCAAAGTGTAGCATGTTCATGTGAAAGGACTTGCTTTTACGTCTCTGAATTATACTGTGTGTGCGTGTGTGTGTGTGTGTTTGTGTGTGTGTGTGTACAGCACATCTAAAAAGCATGCACAGCAGGGAGCCGTGGACACCAGGCTCCTGCACAGGTGAGGCTGCAGTAAGCTTTTAACAGGAGCCTTGTGACTCTGTCCACTGGCCTATTGTTAACACACACTGTTTCTCAGTGGAACCCTTTTTTCACGTGTAATTATTGTCACCAACAGTAGGATGGGCTTTGTTTGCCCCTCCATTCTTTACTGTGTGTTTTTTTCTGTTGTCTCTCTGTGTATGTATGAACGTTATAGGCAAGATGTTTTATCATCATCCGTAATAGTAAATGACCTGTTTTGTCATCTAGAGTCACCTTGAAGGTTGAGTTACATTTTATATAGAGATTTAACCCGTCTGCACATATTAATTTCCTCACAGCAAACGATGCAACGTAAACGCTCTTCATAGCGCGACTGTGTCGCTACATGTAAATGTAACACAGCGACCGGATGCACCAGCACATGCCTTTTAAACAGATATGTCCGTTGACAGTGCCTGGTAGGCAGCACTAAGAACCAAATTCCTCAGTGATCCTGTTTTATGACACAGGTTGTCTGCATCAGTCCGACAGAGGGGTGAATGTAGGGACAGTTCTGATTAATTGATTATTAGTTCAGCTTTGAAGCCTTCTGTTTTTCCCCCTCTTTGCCCAGGCTGATTGCTAATATTTATAACTGTCCGCCATTTAACTGGGACTGGGTCAGATGTAATATATTGCTACACAATTGGTCCTCATTTAACCCTGAGGATAGTAAAGCTGTCACGGGGGGAATAGTGTAATATTCACCTTCATGAAGGGGCAAAATACAGTTCACACTGGACAACTAAAGTCTACAATTTTGGTTCCATAATTTTAAAGAAGGTGAAATAGTGGTACTAATATTAAAAAATACTGAATCCTTTTTCTTTTATCCTCACTGATTTGATTGTTGTCCTGGAGCAAACATGTTTTGACACAAAACACAAAGGTTTGCATTAACAAACCGTCACATAACATAACACAACATAACATAACATAACATAGGTACTTAATTGAGGCTAGAGGAACTTTGTAGTAATAGTTATTCTAACTTTATAAGATATATATTATATATTGTATATACAGTTGTACATATAGAAGATATGGAACCTTGTTTAATCCTTTTCTGTATAGCTTCACACGAGGTCAATGTTTTTTCACGGGAATGAATGTGTCGCTTCTGATGTCTTTGTTTGTATTTTCATTTGCATTAATTTCTTTTTTAAGTTGTGTGGTCCTGAATTCATAACCCTTGACCCATGTGTAATCATTTGCAATTTAGAAAAACAAAAAAAAAGGTTCAGAAAACAATAAACTACTCCCTGTTAATTCCTCAACATTGGAAATACAGATTTCTCTGTGTGACAGACGTGATGGATTGACTGTGGTGTGTTGCGCCGTTGTCAGTGTTGAGTGTGATGATAGTCAGCTGAAGGCTCTCACTTGTCGCGGCTGAGGCGGAGTGAGGGGACGACTGGCGCCGACCCAGTCTAAACAGGAGTCAGCCCTCGTTGTCTGAACAGGTCTGCTTCACACTGGAGGGAGGGAGGAGGAGAGCGGCGGTGGGGAGAGACAGAGGAGAAGAAAGTCAGATATTCACACGCGCACACACACACACACACATGCTCCCATCCATTTGTTTGGTAGCAGTCAGTTGGACACTATTAACACATTGTCCTTCCTGTTCCTGCCGCAGTGAGCACAGTGACTTAGAGACACTTAAATGTAGATGTATCCGCATGAGATTTCCAAAATATTTATTCAAACAGTCAGGCTTACGTGGAAGCGGTGTGTGCAAGGACACACTATTGTATGCATCTCTGCTCATATGTTTACCTAATTGTACTTTTGTTCATTGCACAACATGTGGACTTGAACGAGTGTGAACCAACTGACGCTTTGTGTGATTTAATCTGGATTCATCAAACACACACTCTCAAGGCGCTCCACTCCCCTCCCTGGACGGTGGGCTGATCTGCAGCGCGACGCTCCCAGGCTACACTTCTCACTCCAGCCTCGGTGTGTGTGTGTGTGTGTGTGTGTGTGTGTCTGAGCGGGACGTGTGTGTGTGGGTGATGGCTGAGACAAACCATCTGTTTGGCTGAGTCTTGGTGTGCTTGACGTCCCCTCTGCCTCGGCGTGGCTGCCCTGCAGATGTTTTGGATGTTTTTAGCGCTTTTATTGTTTTTGATTTCCCCTGCTCTGTTTAGAACTGGAGGGATTACATCCCATCCACTGTGGGACATTTGAAGTGTCAGCCAAGTCTCAGTGCCCCTTCTGTGAAACTGTGCCATTGGACTCATCTTGCTGTTTCTTGTAGAATTAGACTGTAAACAAAATAGTTATGAGTGTGTATGCATGCATGCAACTTTTTTGATGACACATAGCAACATTTCCTCAGATAAAGAGCAACAGTGAGGGAATTGCCACAATGCCTTTCTGAAGAGGGTGGGGATTTGCTCTCATGGTGGCTTTTACTTTCTGTGAATCCCACTTTAAAAAAAAAAAGAGACTGTTCTTGTTACCATCTGAAATATGTTTTTATGCTGTGAAGTGTGTGCTGTCTACAGAATGTAATCTATCACGTGAAAAGAATGCCTGTGCGTCAAAAGTCAAATTCCTCACGGTCCTACTGTGTATAACGCTGTACTAATGCGGACTCTTAACACCGGATATCACATTACACAATTTAGGGATTTTCAGCTTGCGTCAGTCATAATGGGATTCCAACCACTCACCACTCATCATTCAGTGACGTCTGATTGATTGGTGATGATTATTGTTCCTGAAATAATTAGGCAGAAGTGGGACAATAGGAGAGAATTAATAGGACCAAATAGTAAATGTGGCAGTCGTCTTCTGTGAGGAATTTCTGGATCTAACTCTGACGAAAATGATAAAATCATGTATAGTAAACTTTGATGTGGAAAATTTGTTGTGCCGTGTTTGGGAGCAGGAGTCTCCCCAGAAGTCTGTTCCTCCAACTTCGAGCATCTGTTTTTTGCCATCTGTCATTGAAGGAAATGAGTCACGCCAACTCGCGAGAATCTTCTGGAGTCTGTTGGATCCAGTTTATCTTTCTCTTGCCTACAGAGCCTCTTTGGCTTGGTGTTGGAGGGATCTCACCGGCCGCCCTTATCTATCGGTGGCCAGGCGGGGTTATCTGCTCTGGCCTCCCTCAGACATAAGGTCCTCAGACCTCACACAGACCGGTGGAGCGAGAGGATGTTCTTGTTCTTTAACGTTTCTAAAAGAATACATATTTTCCTGCTGTACAAGTAAAATAACATGATATAGTTATATAAATATTGAATACTTACATTGTAACAGCTGTTGTTTTTTATCCCACTCAACTTTCCATCATATTTATATGATATGTATATTTGCTGTTGATGTCAGCCATATTTGTTATGGTTGAAATGTTCCCCCGCAGTGTCGAGGCTAAACCTAACTCAACTGTGCAAGTCTAAATTAGTCAATTGTTATTCTTGTCGGAGAGGGGTAATAAGCCCACACTTGCCCCATGTGTTTTGAGTTGGCCTGAGTGGTGAGTGGGGTGGGTGGTGTTGACTCTGTGGTGAAAAGTGGCCTTGATCCATCTCTGCGTGGTCACTTCCAGGTCAGGCTGTAGGCAGAGTCGTCGCAGGGCGTGGAGGGGGGAAAGCAGGATATCAGAGACAGGCCAAATAAACAAACCTGTCAGCCGGAGCATGGCCCTCTGACCTCCCCTGTCCCATCTGTTTTCTTATCTACTCCACTGCTAATACTGAGAACAAGTGACACCTCTCTCAGGCAAGCACTCACTGTTTTCCTTCCACTTAGCCACAGCAGAGGTGCACAAGCACAGACGATATCGTATGGCCTGTGGAGGCAGAGCTAAGCCGATGGCAGAAAAGCTTCTCGTTATCCGGTATGATAAACACAGTATTTAACCCGTTTAATTTTTATAGTATAAATGTACTAGATGGCTAAAATGTGTTTTTCTAACTTTGAACAGATTTGAAGTTCAGCTAAAGAGATCTCAGATATCTTTGAGTGGCACAGGAGGGAACACTTGTTGATACAAAAATGAATATCATGCTGTCAGAGAATCACTCCGACCAGCTGCAGAGGATGTTAAAACATGAGATACAGATTATGATGATAAACAAATGAAGCAGGTCTAAATCTGGGCTCAGACTACAGAGGTTTGAAAATCCTGACCGAATTTTGAAATCGGGCTGCATCACGCACTGGAGGATAATCTATGCAGATATTCTTCTATCTAATCTCAATAATGCACACACAAGTACGTTTTGAAAATCATGTCACATCACACACTACGAGATATTATTACGTTTTTTTGCTCCAGAGGGAGCAGCGCACAAGTGATAGGTCTTTGGCACGTTGTACAGGCACTCCTGGTCTTGCAACACTGTTGAATGATTGACTCTCGTCGATTCTGCACAAGTACTGATGTAATCCTTGTGATTATAAATCTTAAATATCAAACATTCGGCAGGTAGTTTGGTAGGTTTAACAATGGCTCTGTAAACCCCTCACACTATCAGATAATCTGGGCAGAACACCAGTACCCACCAAGGTTCCAGACCAGATTTCTCCTCCTCTCCTTTTGGGGGGGCCAAATCAGGGTTAAATCAGAGTGAAATGTCTATAGTCTGAGCCTGGCTTTACATGTATCATAAACCTTCAAGTCAAAAAGACAGTCGATGGACAGAAACATGACGTGCTCCCTGTGGCACCTAAACCGCGTCACCGCTGTTCCCTCCCTTCAGTCACTACGTCTTCAGTCAGTAAGGTCAGACAAGATAGATCACACGAGTTACTATTGTGGTTTTAACAAGACCGTCCATCTTTCTCCACCTTCTCTCTGGCTGTTGGTCGGTGCTGGCGGGGAGGTCACAGACCCGTTATGCCTGTAGAGGGGTGGAGTGGATGGGTAGTTGATGGTGCCAATCACTGGCGAGGGCGGAGGAGCAGGGGCCTGTTAATGAATCTCCCAAGGGACGAAGATTGCGGGGGAGGAGCTGCAACAAGAGAGGAGGTTCCGAGGGCGTAGTTTTGTGTGTTTGGGTCTGTGCGTGCGTGTTGTCGGAGGGGAGGGGGTAACAAGCTGTCACACCGCAGGAAAGTCTGCTCCAGTAAGTCACATCTGCCAAGGGCCACAAGGACCATGCCTCAGGGCTGCAAGGTCAAAGGGCAAGACGTCCCCCTGCAGAGCGCTCAGATCACATATCCGCTCCAGTCAATAAACTGGCTGCTGTCACTGTTACAGACACTGACAATACTACTCCTTTTTCTATAGACCCAACTGTGGAACTGCATCATATTGATTTACAGTATGTCTCAGTCTCATTTATCTGTTTTATTTTTGGGATCCGTCAGAGTGAAGGATTATATTTTTTTGATAAAGATGTGTGTGGAATCAATGTGTGCTGCTGATAAAAAAACATTTCACAAACTTAGAATGTTTATTTTTTTGTGTTGTTTTTTTTGCTGCCACTGTCTTGTTAGAAGATACGGATACCGACAAAATACTGGTCCAGTCGTGAGGAAAGACATTTCTAACATGTGTTAAGAGATGCAAGAGATTACTTATGATCATCTTGGCTGATTGATTCTTGGCATGGTTGAAGTTTGGTGCAGTGGAAGCTGATTCCCTGTGCGGGCTGTTTCATGGCCTCATTGCTAGCGGAGATGTGGAGATATGCAACCTCCTGCTGTACTTACAGTTTCTGACGAATCAGCAAGTAGCATCCTTTTTGTTTTCTTGACCCTAACCACTATCTCTCATGTCCCAGAGCCATCCTAAGGGTTGTTTTCTCTGGATTATCTGATCTTGTGCCCTATTTCTACTGCAACGAGAGCATGAGATGCAGCCAGCGCCCTTCATTCTCTACCCCCACCTCTCTCTCCATCGTCTCTTCAGAGGGTGACCCTCCTCTGCCTCTACCCGTTTACAAGTTTGGCGAAGCCCATGACCTCCGGGCGCAACTCCCTCGGTGACCGGTAATGGTTTATTTTCTGTCAAAGTGCATTTTGGTACCACTCCGCTCAAATTTTCTGGGCATATTCAGCAGTAGTGCAACTTGAACCAGTCATGAGCTCACATGTTTACAGTGAAGGGCTGCCATTGTTTGTCACACCTTTCAAATAAAAGGTAGCCAAGATGGACAGTGTTTACAGGATGCTGGGAGCTGTCGGGGGCTGCGGCTGGCAGCTTTGTCCACTGGGATGGTGTTTGTAGGCTAATTTGATGGTTGCTGAGTCCTCCCCCACCTCCCCGCTGCAGCCCGAGCGGTGCGCGCCTGGATGCTTCATGGTCAGCTCGCAGTTTTGTACATTATTATATTTTAAACAATGATTTTCGTCCTACAATGGATAATGGACCATTGGTTTATTCCTCACAGCACTGCTGCTCCTTTTACCAGGGAAGGTGTAAATAAACCAAATGAAACAGTTCATGTTTTATTTGTTTGGCTGGATTTGTTTTTTCTTTATGTGTTTATTTCAGTAGCAAATTGGTTGTGGAAATATGTAAATAAAGTGGTTGTCGAAATATGTAAATAAAGATGTGGAAATGGGGAAGGTGCTTGTTCACCCCTTATCGTATCAGCCCACAGCAATGGATGCTTTGCGGTCTGGTTTCTTTTCAGGTTATTCCTTTAATTTGCAACGTGAAAACATCACCAAACATATGGTATTTTATATATTGTTGTTATGGTATTTTACAGATAGACAAAAAACAATGGGTAAAGGAAGAAAAAATAATACAAAAAGAAATCTAATGAGGCTAATGGTGATGCAGTATATAGCAGCATCACAACTAAGGTAATTTGAAAGTAAAATTAGTATGTGGCTATACGTAGATCCCACTTCATTTACATAATACTGACATTTAAAAAGTAAGTATGTTTGATTTAAAGGAGTTATTTTAAACTATTAAAGGAGATATATTATGATCATATGCTATCATAATCAAGACGTTTATGAAAAGGTGACTCTTGCTTGATCTGTACAATAATCTGATGCAAATAGTTGCCTGATTTTTTAAGTACATCAAGCAGGACATTTTTTATCAGTGACTTCAAAGTACTCTATGTTCATGAACCCATTAACCTTTCCCCCGCTTTGAACTGTTTGCGTAAACACGTTGATGTAGTCATGATGGCTGCAGGTACATTCCTAATCCAAGTTAATGTAAAAAAAAATAAAGAAAACAGCTGGGCTATGGTGCAGTCGAATGGAGCAGCCCGAGGGCGTTTATCGCAGCTTGACTAAGCATTTGTGGAGTAATGATGAAATGAGTGCGACTGTGTGTCAGTTTCCATCACACTGTGCATGTGTCAAACACTCAGAGAGAGCAGAGGAGCAGGCCGCACCGTCCCGCATGCACCACTCCTACTGCTGCCTGCCCTGTCGTTCTCCATCTGTTGTCAGAGATCTCACAGGACCATCATCTTCTCCACCTCTTCCTCCTCTCTCCTCAGTTCTCCTATTTCTCCTGACCTCTTCCCAATCTCCCATCTCAAATTTTCCTTCCTTCGCTGTATTTCTCTATCCTCCCTGCCCCAATTCTCCTCTTCTTCTTTAACCTTCAATGCCGACTAATTAGGGGGCTGAGGAAAGGGCAGTACAAAGACATCGTCTGGCCCACCCACTGACCCCATTCCACCCTTTTCTCAGCCATCATTTCTAGCCATTAGCCCTGTCTTAGTCTTTTGATTAGGGCCAAGAACGCCTGGACACAAAGGGCTAATCATGGGATACAACTGGCTGGGCTGTGTCGCTCACCTTTGGGACTGTCCCCTTCCCGTCCCACCCTGCCTACCTCTCTTGTTTGTCTTTGGTCTACTGCCCAAGAACTGAGCCTCTAATCTATTTGCTGCTTAGTGAGGCAAACCGTCTGTCTCAGTCTCTCTTACTCGCTGTCATTAAAAGAGATATTGTCTTTCTGTCCTGCTTTATGATCACGTGTCCTTACTTGCTATCCCCCTCGTTTTGTTCTATATTTCGTCACAGAGGACACACTGCCACCTGCACTGAAACTGAAGACTGGCTTTGGAAAACACAACCATCCAATAACCTGTTTTCATCTGCATTTTCAATTTGAGCAAAGAAATGCTAAGTGGAAACATCATAAATTTGAGGGGAAAAAAGCCAAAATATTGCAAAGGAAATGATTTTACATTGACTGTGGAGGAAAAGTCGGAGTATCTAAGTGTACATCCACTTGAGCTTCCTCTCCTCTCCGGAGATTGTGGCGGAAGAAAACATGAGATATTCTATGGAACCTTTGTCAGATTACCACCTTAAACAAATACAAATGCTATACTTCCATCGTGTTTCCAGATGTTCATTGATTTAATTTCATCATCCCGTTGCACCACCATCTTCTGCGACAGTCTAATGGCATCTGACTGGAGAACTGGTGCCGACCCAAGTAGTTGATGATTTTATATAATTCACAGATTATATCCAAATTGAAATCAGTACTGTCCTGTTCTGTTGTTTCATAGAGTGCCAGCTAGCTTTGTTTGCTACTCTGTAGTAAACAACAGTAATGTGAAGTGAACACTTCCGTAGTTGTTCTTGCACACAAAGAAACATGTTTCGTCATGAAATCGCAGGCACACAGTTCAATCGGTGTAGTTGATTGCGTAGGTGGAATCCAGCCAGTTGAAACCCAAGTATTTTGCCGCATGCCAACATGTCATTCTTCTGGCTACCGCTCTACGATGAAACCTCTGGGCGGTTGCTGTGATGGACAGAAAGCTGCTTAGATGAAATTGAGGGGAAACTTTCCCATGTTTTCATCTGAAATGTGTTAAGACTCGCAAGGCGTCGGAACAAAGCACCCACTCTGCAGGACTGTCATACTGTCTGCTTGAAGTTGGCAGGGCGAGCTGGAATTACGGTGAACGTCTTTGAACTTTCGGATCCGTTTAAAACAAAGCTTGCTCATCATCACCAACCTCGCCAAAGTCCAGGTGTTGTGAAGCTTCGCTGGCACATAATCTCAAGGAGAAATATGAGATCTTGGTCTCTCATATGATATTGGCATATGCACTGTCAGTGATTTTGATTTGTCATTTACCACATTCATCTTGATAAATGTCAGAAGATCTGATTAAAGAAAGATTTGTTTTTGTTTTTTTGTTCATCGGTTTATTTAAGTTTACATTCAGATTCATTCATTTATTTGATTAGACAAACTGTACATTATAGCAATGAGGCCACTTTTGTCCCACATTGATCTGCTTTTTTTTTTTTAATCATGCAATTATCCCACACATTGCAATCTCAGTTTATCTTTTCATTTATTCAATTTTTATAATCATGTACTTCCTAAAACCAGCCAAAGCATCTGAACCCCATTACCATTCTTGAAAAACCATTTGTTCCTTACAGGAATCCTTGAGGGTGAAATGTCCTACAAGCAGGTAAGTATGTCAGCAATGCAAACAGATCACATAGGCCCATTAAAGTGGGTGGTGCTTGACTCACACATTACACATTTGAGTCGGCCAGCACTTTTGGCAGTTACTCTGCTAAGTCCAGGGGTCACGTAGGTCATCACAGCAAGCATGCAGCAAAGAATCCTGCCAGAATGTTGTTTTTTTTCTTCCTTTTTTTGCAGATGTAATCACTTATTCTTTGATGTATTATTTAGATTTATATAGAAAAAACACACGAACAAGAGTTGGATGACACAAAACTAAATATTGAATTATCTCTAACATTTGAAAACCCTCTGACCTCGAAGACATTTTTTCCTATTTTTTTAGGGAAAAAAAACCCTGTAATGTACAGGCCAGTTATATACATCTTTATTCAGGACAACCTAGGCTATCAGAATATGTTTGCTACAGTGACATCACATGAATGTATAAATAGTTATATGACCATAAAGACAAAAAAGAAAAAACGGAAATTGAATCTCACAGACATTCATTATAATGACACACCAAACAACAATGATGAAGATTTTTCCCTCTTGAAAGCTGTTTTTTTAAGCTTTGGCTATAAGATAAAACAATCCAAAACATTCTTACTAATGCAAATCAAAAGTTATTTAAATTTTCTCCACAAGTCCAATGAGTAAACAGGAGGAGGGAGAGGTCCTGTTTTCAGTGTAAAATCTTTGTTTTTTTCGACCAGTCGACACCACAGCGTCTGATTGGTACAAATCTGTGACAAAGCCTCCGATTGGTCAAGTGCATCTAAAATGGAAGGCTAGAAGTCCGCTAACAACAACAGAAGCCTTTTAGGTCTTGAAAAACGGGATGAAAATTATCATATAAGTCATTCGATGTTGGATTTATCCTCATGGACACGTTGTATGAAGACTCCGAAAAGGACAATGAAGTTCCAGGCCGCAGTACAAATCTTCTGAAAGGGCCACGATCGCACGGAAGCCCTGCCTGGAACAGAGCGAGTGTTAGCTTCCCATCAAAACAAACTGTAAGTTGCATGAACTGATCAAATGTCATGAGGACTTTTATCACATGGTTCAGGCAGAGAGAAAAAAAGAGTACAAACTTGTTTTCACCTGGTCTTATTTCCTTTGTGCAAAGAGCAGCAGCTGCTGTGGAGCTCATGCAGGTTTCATATCAGTCTGATTAACAGATCCATGTGGTCGCAAACTTCTGTGGGAACAGTTTGTATCCATTATGACCACAAACCCAAACAGAGACCTGATGATCGTAAGTGATCTTCTCAGTTCAGTGCCAATTTGATGGGCCACAACTGAATACCACAATCCTCGTATTGACAACGTCAAGAAGGCGAGTGCAACACACAGAGGAAAATGGCTACAACGGCTGGAGGCTGATGAAAAGATGAAAAGTCTTTCATTTATAATATTTCTGTGCTTGCGTCCATCAGTTTTTCCACATTTTGTTGTATTTTTTAAATATATTTGAGTCATCCGTTTGTCAAAAAATCTACAAAAACAATGGGGTGGATTGGGTCTTGTCACGTAGGACGCTGACTGATGTTCTTCTTCTGCTGGTTTCCTCGTCCTCCTCCTGGATGCCCTGGATTAGGGCGAGAGCAGACCTCCCTGCTGCCGCTCACACACGCAGACCTGCTTCTTCTCAACTCCTCAATCTCAGCTCTCGCCCCCTCAGCCCGCTTGTGTGTGAAGGGATGCAGTGTTTTGTACGGGCATGTTTCAGCGTGCGTGTGCAAGGGCAACTGTGTGTCGGTATGCTGTGTGGCTTCGCGTTTGTCCGTGCACATTTCTATGTGTTTGTGTGTGTGTGTGTGCTGGGGGGGGGGGGGGGGGGGGGGGGCATATGCGTTGGCTTTTGAGATTTAGCAGGAATGTTTTGGGGATCACTGTTTCAGATTTCACCTCAGTTTTAGAGGTAGCAGAGGAGCGATGGGGGCTTGAGAGAGACAGAGAGAAACAGGGAAACAGGGAGGAAAAAAGAAGGGAGGAGAGTGTGGCTGGAGGAGGGTTAGGCGTAGGGTGGGGGCTTCAGGGTAAATCGCTCCTCTCTCAGAATAATTTGATCCCCTGGCTTGGCTGGCTGTTCTTGACTGTGTCTTGTTCTGTCCGTCTCAGAACAATGCAGATGGAGTAACGTTTCAGGTCGGAGGGGAACACTGATTCTCCAGACAGGTAGTCACTGCCCCTCCCTCCTCCTCCCCATACCCCCCATTTACTTCTCCCTCACTGTCTCTCTCTCTCTCTCTCACACACACACACACACACAATACACACACACACACAATACACACACACACACAATACACCAGCTTCATGTCCTTTTCTCACACGCTTGCTCTCACCCCTTCTCGGTCTCTCTCCCCCCTGGTTCGTATGTTCTCATTGTGCTTCTCGTTCTTTCTCACCCCCTCCATCTCCTGTTGATTCAGTAGACAGGTAGTTCACTCTGACCCCACTGCCACTACCTTCACTCCCGTCCCCTCTTTTTTTTACTCAGCCCCATGTGCATTCCTCTGCAGAGACTCAGTATTAAGTGCAAGCAGCCTGACCCCCCCCCCCAACACACCATTCATTACACACTGTTCACTCTGTTCCTTTGTTTGATGATCTGACCTTTGTCAGACCTTTTACAAGACGCATCCTAACTGAACAATAAATCACTGTTTTCATTGATTTCCCGAAAGGATTAAAAAATAATAAAAGTAATAATAACTGAACTTTTTCAAAATGAGACGAAACAAGGCCAATAGTTTTCCATGATAAGATGAAATACCATTTAAATTTGTCTCAACCATTAAAACATTTAGATTCAAATATCTGCATAAACTTGACATACATCACCATCAGTGATTGTTACATGTAATATTCACAAAAAAATTTTTTAATTATGAATCTGTCGCAAGGCTCACTCCACTGGATCTCATAAACTTTAACCATATGGGGTGTTGTCAACCAAATTTGCATCGTCACTTTGCTCTTCATCCAAGGTCTTGTTGTCCTTGTATTCTCATATTGGTACAATAAGATTTACTATAAAGTCTCAATTTAAAAGCAACTTGACTGACGTAAAGTCCTGTCGGGTGCTTAAGGTGGATCGAGCTGCAACTTTTCCAAAGCGCATGACGTAACATCGGCATCCTGAGCTTCATAAAACTCCTTCCCTTTCATGTCATGCATTAGAAATCAAATTAAATCCTCAAATGAATTGAGTCTTTCAAGTTTACAGCAACAAATACATTTTCCCTTTTTCCAATCTCCCATTTTTTCTCCCCTCAAATGTACAGAAAGTCCATTAGTACCATTTATCATTAACCTCCCTGTGTGTAAGTTGTGGGTCCACGTGGCCGTGTTAGTTTTTCTCCCTGCGAAAACACAATCATTTCCCAGCGCTAAGAGCCCTTAATGGACTGGAATGGGCACTCTGAGGCTCATTAGCATTAGCCAGCTTCCTACTCTCCGTTAATGGAGAAATGCTCTTTATATTTATAATGCTTTTACAGAGAGGGCCGATCAATATCATAATCTACATGATTGTGGAATATGAAGTAAGGTTTTTTTTGCGTGCATTAGGGAGAAAGTATTGGTTTGAGTTGCAAAACAAGAAAACACTTTGATAAGGGTGTGGTTGCGGGTACATGAATCCCGATGCAATAGGTGGAGCAATAAAAGGATTCTGTTTATGTAACTGGCATAGTGATGACTGAAAAAGTTTGCTCGTTGAATCTCCAAACTTTTGGAACACTTTTTCTAATTCATGTTCTTCTTCTTCAATTCAAACTACTTAAAACCCCTGAAACCAAATCAATCAGATACATGAATACTGGAACAATGTAAATATTGTATGGTCTGTACACTGTCACATGAGTCAGTGCATGTTTATTGGGTTTTTCTTTGGCTTTGGAGAAAAACCTCCTGTAAGTCTTCTTCACATTTCTTTGAGTAATGTACAGACTCTGTGTTTGGAAGATAAGCAAGTGGGCACTGCTCTTGCTCTGAAGGGGGCTTCCCCAGCACCTCTATTTCCTCTGTGTGTGTGTGTGTGTGTGTGTGTGTGTGTGTGTGTGTGTGTGTGTGTGTGTGTGTGTGTGTGTGTGTGTGTGTGTGTGTGTGTGTGTGTGTGTGTGTGTGTGTGTGTGTGTGTGTGTGTGTGTGTGTGTGTGTGTGTGGAACTTGAGTGTTATCGCTGGTGTTGAGAAGTGTGAGCCATGAGGATGGTGACACTAGTGAGGAATACCAATCACTAGAGCTGATGATGTGTCATTCTTACGATGAGTCTCAAACACACACACACACACACACACACACACACACACACACACACACACACACACACGAACACACACGCACACACACACACACACACACACACACACACACACTCGGAAATACCCGGAAGCTGTAAAAGCCCTCAACAGTCATGGTGGTCCAATGGGATCTGTCTCCTTGAGGGCCTGGCTTTACAGTAATGGACCACAGGAAGGACACAAAAGCCACATTATTCTCACAACACATCTCACACACACATTTTTTTTAATCATAATATTTATTAATTTCTCCGTTCATGCACATCACTTGTGTCCTTACTGCATGATAATTCTGTGTTTTATCCTTCTATTTGAAGGAAGTGGTTTTTTTTTGGTACATTGATTACTGAACCTCCTAGATGCTTTTTTGTGTTGTCAGATTGTGTTTATACTTCTGTCTCCTTCTCTCTGTCTGTCTTTCTCACCCACTCACTGTTTTTCACCCCTCCCCTCTCCATCAAGCCTCCCTTTTCTGCAAAAATCCCCCTCTCTCGACCGTAGACTTCTTTTGCGCCATCACCAAGGTCAGGCTCACCTGTTTGGTGTCGTGTTGCATATCACATTTGATTCATATGGATCAACTCATTCTGCCCTGTGAGTCCCATTGTTTTTACCTAATACTGCTGTGAGGCGCACTGATACCAGGGGCACAGTCACTTCAGCAAGTTGACCTCCGGAGCTTATTGATCAGAACCACTTTGAGGAAGTTGAGTCATTAACCGAAAGGACTACGGTGGCAAAAAAGAGTTACCTGGAGGAAAACGGCCTCGCCGAGGAATCTCTGGGGCCTGTTAATCCGGTTATCTTCTGTGGAGATGCAAGCAAGCTGATTTTCCTTTAACGTACGGCTGAAGTTTGGCAGCATGACTCATATAACATAACGGTTTTACTAAGCCCCAGCCCCCAGAGTTATTGTTATGCTTGTCAGATTTTCCATTCTTGCGTTGCACATGTGTGGTTTACTTCTTCTTTTTCTTTTTTTCTTTTCTGAGACCGAGCACATGTTGAAGCACGACTGTCCTGGGTACATGACAGGTTTGTTTTTTATTTCTGAAAGGTCTTTGAGCCTTGTAAAGTCAAAGTCATAGCGACAAACGGGCATCGTACTGTTGCTCTTCTGCAGTTTCTTTCAGGAGTTGTCCTCAGAGAGAGAAGCAGCCTCTCTCATCCACATGATTAACCACCTCCAGTGCGCGCTGCGGGAACATCCATGTAATGTGCATTGACAGTCTCCAAGACACTGACCCCAAATGTCCCTAATAAATTTAGTAAAGTCTACACACAACACTTAAGCAGCATTCACCATGTCTCTGAAATCGATAATGACTGATTTTTGTTTTGGTAATGTTGCTCCCTCGCAGGTTTCCTTGAACTGACCCAGGTGTAACTCATATGGTGGGGCAGAGAGATGAAAAGTAGATGTCATATAATTTATACACTTAATGCATGTCCAGTGTGTTTGAAAAAAACCAATGCAGCATGAAAGGTTTAAATATACATTTTTTTAATTTGGAGGAAACATAATTCATGATAATTTGGGTTAATTTTTAATTCACTTTGTTCTGTTATATTTCCGTGTCTCTAAGTGATTATTCATTTGAATGTTGATCCACATGCTGAAGTACAGTTTATACAGCTCAAGTATCCGCTCTTCACAATAATCCTCATCCTTCCAACCTGCAACAGAGGTCCATCTCTCTCTCTAACCACCCCCCCCCCAAGTTTCACACATCTGCTCTTTCCCTTCCATAATTTTCACACATCTAATAAAATAACAAATTAGAAAAATAGTCAAACCATCACAGCACATTTAAGTATGTCAATAATCTGTAGTGTTTGTGTATGACATGTTCATATAAACCTTTGGGCTTTCTTAAATTGTACTAGCAGTGTGCGTGTTTTGTGCAGCTTCATGCAGACTCCAGTAGGTGCTGCTGGAGAACAGCAGAGTCGGCTTTAGTGTGTGTGTGTGTGTGTGTGTGTGTGTGTGTGTGTTCGTGTCCACACACAATCTGGGCTCACCACCAACCTGCTGTCAGCAGACAAGACCACGACTCACCACGTCTCCAGGGAGACGCTGAGAGAAAAAGCCACAGCAACACTAAGTGCCAATTCACACCTGTGACAGTACAGTATTTGGAAAAAATATGCTTTGACCTGCTTTTATTACTAGATGCAGTATACGTGGGGTTATACTGCATTAGGACGATTTAGACAGACAGAGAACATAAATGCCTCTGTTTGTCTAAAGTCAATCATTGCATCAACCACTGTCTATGAGGGTCAGCTAGTATGTGTGATCTGTTCCTAATGGTCGAAAAATGTACATTTTACGGTGTTTTATAATGTAATGAATAAGGCTGCGATACTACAGCCAACTGTGACGAACTTACTGGTTGAACTGGTCTCCTAGTCATGTTGAGATAGCGATGCAAATTACCTTCAACAATTTATGATGTAGTTACGAATGCACAGAGTCACAGTTGTCGCGCCCACTCTGATTAAACAAGTCAGTGTCCGCTCGACAATGTCAAAAATGGATTAATCCGTGTCAATGCTTTTGTCTTGACCCTATGATTTTGTTTTAAGTGACTGACTGAAGGTGCACCTGGGCCTCTGAATGACAAAAGAACAACACCATTTGTCCTTTGAGCGGATTTATGATCTCCTGATCCACCTTCTTATTTCCTCGTATCGCATGAGGGTCCAGTTTGAATTCTGGCATTCAAACTTTGGCTTCACAGTTTGCTAATCCCTATCCATGGCCAGGAGTGATATTTCTACCGTAGCAGCAATTTCACTGCTTGAAAAGAACTATTTTAAGTTCAGTATCAGTTTTCACATCACCCGAATATGCTTTAAGACATTGTGTGAACGTGCTTCGGGGTAGTAAAGCATTGTCTCAAGTAGAGAGAAAAAAGTTGCAATTTGTACCTCCCCTAATCTTCTTTCCCCTCACCCAGATAAACCATCTGTCCTGGAATTCAGATTGCACTTCATAGGGAATTAAGGAGGCTCAACTAAGTAGGTAAATTCCCAGGATCCTACTCTCAAAACCTTTAAAGTGTACGATATACCCAAAAAATTAAAATCTATTTATATGTCTGGTCACTTAGGCCCTGGGATAAAATGGATGTCTTTTGGTATTCAAATGAAGCCCATACTTTTATATAAAACATCATGGTTAATACTATAACATAATTTATCTTATCTTAATCATCCCTGATATTCCAACATATCAGCAACTTGGTAGAGAAAAACGAACAACGCCATGCTTCCATCTCATCAGTTCTGAATACACGCACTGTAAAGTGAGTAAAGCGCTCCTGACGTACAGTAAGAACCTGCCTCTATGACCTGTACCTTGCATACAGTAGACATTAACCCTTTGTTATCCCCTGCCGGGGTGCCACTGGGCCGCAGCCACTGACAAGGTTAAGCTGTTTAGAGTAGGTGAGGAGATTACACATCTTATTATCCACATCTCTCTCTCTCTCTCTCTCCCCCCCCCCCCCCCCCCCATACACCCCTCCCCCGGGCCGGCCACATGGGGCCGCTCCGAAATTTAATACCATGTCTACAACAAGATAAGGCTTTCTTACGGACAGATTAACAATATGCCCATTGTTTGTTGCCCCCGTCCAGTCTTGCAAGCAGGCAGACACAGGCAGCCCAGGCGCTAAAGCCCAAGTGAACTCTGTAGCAGAAAGAGAGAGAAATGTAGGAAGAGAGAAAGAGTTTGGAGATGGATTGCTGAAGCAAATATAGATTCTTTTTTTTCTTTTTTTCATTTGTGAGGAGGGGGAGAGAGATAATGAGAGAAGAGACGTAGACAGAGAGTAAAGGAGTAACTCAGAAAAAGAAGGAATTCTGCAACCTCAGATTGTCTGGCACTACTGGGTCAAGCACACGGCATACCTCCTGTAACAAGAGACTGGGGAAGGCATGTCAGCGGCCAAATTGCCCCTCAAACCCACTGACAAGGATTGTCAGCAGAGAGGGGAGAGAGACTCATTCTGGCCGACTCCCCTCCCAGGGTTAATCACTGGCAATTGCAGAGAGAGGAGGTGCAATCAAAGGGCCGCGATGGCACGGCACTGGAGTGTGTGGCCTGCGGTGCTCGGTTGTGTCATTAGACACTGTGACTGTGACCAACCCTTTCTCAAATGATGAAAAAGTTGTTTTATCAAATGTCTGAGGAGGAAGGGGGATTGACATTGGTGTGTGCGTGTGCGTGTGTGTGTGTGTGTGTGTGTGTGTAAGGGGGGTGCTAGGATTACATGAGAGGGGATTCGGAGGTGATGAGGCTTTAAACTGGAGGGGTTCCCCAAAGACCCTGGGCTCCTGAGCACCTGGTGTCAGATCATGTGAGAAGGCAGGGCTGTGATTGTGGGTGAGTGATGATAGTGAAAAGGCACAGATGGATGGAGTTTTTCCTTTCTTTTATAAATATTATTCTTATGAACGCAAGATTGCAGGTCTGCGATAAAGTCTGCTGGAGATAAATACATTCTGTCAAATTTGCCTCATTCTTTTGGAGGCACGTGTTATGTAAATGGAAAATTTACAGCATATTTATGGTTATAGTTTATTCCTCATCAAAGAGCAATTCTAATGCAGCTCTCTTCTTCCAGCTGAAATATACTATACATATTTATTCATATAATATCTTAGTGTCACTGAAAATGCCAGAAGTGTGTGACCAAGTAAAACAGGAGATAAAGATAATAATTATGAAATCAGGTTTTGAAATAT
Organism: Scophthalmus maximus; assembly: GCF_022379125.1. NCBI lineage: Eukaryota > Metazoa > Chordata > Actinopteri > Pleuronectiformes > Scophthalmidae > Scophthalmus > Scophthalmus maximus. Next base: position 17,821,401 of record NC_061518.1, on the reverse strand, counting down.
TAAATGAAAAATGATCTTTGACTTAGTAGTTTTTATCGAACTAAATCCTGTGTTTAATCTTCGAATCTTCAGCTGATGAATATGTATGAAGCGGTGTGTGTGTGCGCAGACGCACTCCCGCTCTCATTGCAGACTGTTTGTATTCACATGGTGACAGTTGACAGCTGTTTTTCCCTTTAATAAGATTAGGCTAAAGAAATTAGTTGTGCACTCTTTAATCTTTCAGTTAACAGAGGGGGCCACCTGGGGCCTGCTTTATCCCATCCCCTCTGAATGGCTAATCAGAGAGGGTCTGATTCATATATACGGGGATGAGCACAGCCCTCTCATGCACACAGAAGCTGCGCCTCTACAAGCCAATAAATTGATAATTCCCCACCCAAAGTAAAACTGGCCTCATTTCTAATGTCGGAGCCACAGTTTTATTTTTACTTGCCCTTAAATCTTACTCTGACAATGTCCTCAAATAACCTAAATACTAGCAGAGGCCATTCATTTGATTCACACAGGTTTACATTATTTCAGGTACTTTTGTTAACCTATAGTCTGGCGTCCATATGAAGTGACATGAGATTTGCATGCTTATCTATTCCTCCTGTTCATACTGGCCCTTCCTGCAAGATTACACAGTGTAAAATGTATTCTGAAGCTTATCGGATGCTAATATGATGCTTCAGTGAGACAAAAAATTGGGCAAGCTTATTGTTAAATAATATTTAACTCACTCGGTCATACTGTACCACTGCAGCCCAGCAAGGTAAGTGTCCAAGGAAAAAGAAAAGAGTGGATTTTACATAAAACAGAAAACAGAATGTGTGGATTTTGCCCCCATTTGCTTCATGAAGCGATCTCACGAAGGCCAGTGTGAAGCGCAGGAACAATTACAGTCGTAACCTGTTTCACTCTAAGTATTAGAATGTGAGTTTTGTTTCGGGACGGAAGTGAAAATTTGTCGGTTTATCCTTTAAAGCAGGGCATCGACAGGACGTTCACAGAGGCCACCCTTTTATAATCAAACACCTCAATGTGGACAAGGAAGAGATCTTGCTATTATACTGTTACCTCATATGTCGTAATAAAATGTATCAAACATATTCAGGTGTTAGCGTCGGTCTCATCTTCAGACAAAATTATATCTTATGTACGTACGACTCTCCCTAATCCCTAATGCTCACGTTGCCCGTGTGTGAAAGTGCTGTCACCCACGTTTGCTCTCAGAAGGGGTCTCTGCATGTTGGTTGATGTGGTTTCTCTGCAGTGGGAGCTGTAGTGGGCTGGTGTAGAGAAATCCACTCTGGCACAGCTGCACAAATGGGCCTTTTACTGGGCAAATCAATCAGGCAGCCCAGGGTTTGGACCTTTGCCCAGAAAGCACAGTTTGGTGGGAGTCTCACCTTACCCCGGGTGCACTGGCTGAAAGGAGCCAGTTTTATCACAGTACAGCACTCACCCTGTTGCCCCCGCTTTCTTTTCCTCCGCCCACGGCCCCTGCTCTTTCTCCTCCTGTCATCTCTTCTCCACTTCTGTAGCCTCATCGTTCCTCTTTCCTTGTCCTGGCTGTATTCTTCTCCGGTTCTCCTCCTCCTCCTCCTCCTTCTCTCATGCTCGGCTGGTCTTTGCACACTCTCCAACTTAACAGATTGCCATCAGGAGGTTGTGATATATGAGGAGAAATGTCATGTCGTCTGCTGCTATTCGCCATGCGTCACTCAAATCAGTTGTGACAGTTTCCTATTACATTGTTTACCTGCCTGAAGGCGGAAGCAGCCATACTTTACTCATATTCAAATCTGCTCGATCTGGAGACACCACAAGTCTATGCTTAGCTTCTTTAGGTTGATACGTTATGCGGTTTATAATGTCTACTGTTATTCCAGTGAGGATTGGTTTGCGAATGAGGACCAGATGGAGGGAGTTATCGTGGATGTTGAGATGTTTATGACAAGGAATAAACAGGGGCTTGCTTTAAAATATCACAAATCTAAGTCGCTCCCAAGGAAAATTCCATTTCTGGTTGAAATGTTGCACGTACACACTAGGTTTTGAGTGAGGTTTTGCCGTTAATGGTTGGAGATTTAAAAGGGAAAAAAGTGAGGTTATTGCATATTTGGGATAAATGTCACAACATTGCAGTGCAATCTGGATAAAAAACCCTGAATGCACAACCTCAGTATAAGCATCAGGTCTGACTCGCTGGTCAGGGGAACTCCCTATTGTCCCGTGCTTCTTATCTCTGCGGACAGGTCACCAGGTCGGAGAGATTAGATTGTCAGTAACGTGGCAGAACTTGGCAAGTGAGAAACAGGTTCCTTACAGCTGTCTGCTACTTCCTCACCCAGCCCCTGTCCCCCCCCCCCCCCCCCCTCACTGTGTGAGCGCATGTTTTTAAACCCATAACTGCTGCGTCAGTGACTGAATTCACAGCAGAAATAGTTGCCACACATTTTTGTAATATTCCCGGGCTCATCCCGTTCATAGTTGAGTCACACATTGTCCTTTTTAATATAAAGCCAAGCAGGATTAGATACAGGTAGATGAGGTTAGGCCGTTTGAGTTCCCCTTGTAAACCAACTGAAAAGTACATCCTTGTTTGGTGTTTTTATTGTCCCCCTTGAACCATGCTCTAGGAAATGACTGGGGTCAGTTAAATTAGACTGCTTCACATCCCATCACAACCAGCCAGGTTAAAAGACATCTGTGTGCTCTGTGTATGTTAAGGGGATCATTTGAATCAGAAATGACACACTGAATGATTCTTCACTCGCATTAAAGATGATTGTATTGTATCTGAAAATCTTACTTGAGACTGGAGATGTATAATTACAGAAGCTCGTTTTGTTCTTTTAAATATTTACTGGATTCTGTTTCTCTTTGAGTCACAGTGTATTAAGGATACAGGTGAAGAAATCCCCTCCCACGGCCGCTGTCGGCGGACCTGACGAGCTCAGTGTTTTGCCGAAATCTCCAGAGCCTGGCAATTAGTTAATTGAAAAGTTATGTACTTGGCATAAATAATTAAATACAGGGTCCCTGGAATTAGCACAGCATCCAGAGACACAAATGAATCCTCCACAGCAGGATGAGCAGAAGATAGAGGCACTAATGTTTGGCTCATTTTCTAGATCATTTCTTAATTAGAGAAACAGCTTTGTGAAGAACCCCCCCCACCCAAAAAAAATCTACCAGGTCCTGCTGAGGATGATCAAAAAAGTATGTTGTAAGAATCATATCCCTATACGTTGTTCTACACCTTCACACCTGCACCTCATGGTTAACAGAACGGCACACGGCCTGACAGAAATGTAGTATAATGAACAGTTAATGTTAAGGATGACTGGAGAAGTTCTCCGTTTTCCGAGATTACCTAATTTGTTGCATGTTGCAACAGCGTGTTGTTTTCAAAGCCTATCTTCTTTTTTCATGTGAACGGAATCGCGCAGACTAAACAATGTGGACTCGTCAGAACCGAGCAGACAACACACATGGTCCACGTTAAGAAAAACCCCCTTTGACCACGGCTTTGACCATTTGGCTTCTAGTCCGGGCAGCCACTGACTGTACGAACAGTCACAGTGAGTCAAATGCAAGAAGTGAAGGCGAGTTCCATAAAACTATCAAATATACATTACAGCCTTAGTGATGTTGACGGAGCACTAGTTTGGCGTTTAGTGTATGAAAATGTATTGCACCGTATCGTCTTGCACTAACAGAAAATTACAGAAGTATGCAGGTGTCAATCAACTTTGAACCACATTGCAAATTTTAAATTGTTTTTTTTCATCTGTAATTCTTTTAAGATGTCAACAAAGCTGTTGCACTGAATTCTATGCCTTTACTCTTGCAGTCTTTGTGCAACTCCTCCACTTCCACTGGTCTGTGAAGCAACAGTGTAGCACAGAGTAAAGCTGCACTCAAAAGAAATCAACTTGAGTATTCACGAGATGCAGTTGTTTTATTTCGTAATGATCCCCCCTCCCCCATTTTCCTGGAATGTCACATTTGTTTTTATTTATTGTGTATTGTATTTTTGTATTGCCTCATTCTTGAATCTGCTTATTCCACCATGCGTGTTCTTTTCCTCGCAAAGCTCACGCTCTCTCCATATACCAGACATATGTCAGTCACAATGCATGACATGGCCCTGCTGAGACACTCACGGGTTAACTCCGGGACCTGTTGTTGGCTTCTCATTGTAAAGCTTTCTTAGTTAGCCCCGGTGTTTGTCCGTGGTCATCTGAACAGGGCTAACATGACCTGCAGGACTCCTTTACACCCTGTGCAAACACTTCCGAGACTTCTCACTTGCCTCCGTTTGGCACCCGACCAGGAAGCATCTGTCACGGTGACTCCAAGTGACCAACTTTAGCCCCGAGCTGATGAATAATACAGAGACATGTGCTATTATTCATGCAACAATGCCGTGGGATTCTCGTTAAGGCTAATCAACTCTGAGAAGGTACAAAATGCTTTTGAAATATAATTTCAACCGAATCACCCGCCTGCTGGATATTTCAGTTCTGTTCTGTTATGTTATCACAAAGTTCGGTGGTGTATTTATTCAATATGCTTCATCGTCACATCATTTGTGATGTGGAGTGTCAGCAAATTCAGCTGTGAAAAATCAAATACCTCAGTGTACTTATGAATAAATTCACCACACTTGTTGTTGTTGTTTTTTTCCTCCAACCAGTCTGTGTCTCTCACCAGGCCCCCTTCGCTCTGCTGACAGATGAATGAGCTCTGTGCACCGCACTCCCTGTTCTGATGAAACTGATCACTTACCATCGGAGCAGGAGCCAAACATTAGTACTGCCGCCTCTCTGTTAGCTTGCATGGCGAAGTGCTGCGCTGGCCCCCTGCCCGTTTTGAGCTGGCTGGCTCTGGAGTTACAGCGGCGCGAGGATTCCATGACTGAGCTGTATTTACAGAGGTCATTTAGATGTTGATAGTCTATGCTTACAAGTGGATACATCATTTGTATGAATAATTTGCTGATAGATAGTGTTTAATATTTATGAAGGGCTTTTAATTGAGCCCACTCTTCACTGGGCCCTGGCAGGGGCAGAGACTTCTGGTGGTGTAAATGATCGTCACCAGTCATTTAGACACTAACAGTCCAATAAAGACACAGTTATTGTCAATTCAAAAATGCTACAATTAAGTAATTGTGTCTTTTGTTCATTCAAAAGAATTCAAATATTATATAATACATTACATGATCTACAAGGACAAGACATATTATTTCGTAAAGCTAAAAATAATTGGAAACAAATTATGTAATTCTTTGAGCTCAACCAATCTGGGGGTTTTTTGGTTCGTGAAAAAAGTGGCAGAAAAAGTGTGTGTGTGTGTGTGTGTGTGTGTATGTGTAGCTTCAGGTAAACTCAGCCTGGACTGTTGATCCCAAGGTCTAAGACTGTCAAACTGACAATAGATGCCTTAGTGGAGCCATTTAGGCAAAGAATGTCATAACAAGAAGCTTAAATCCAAGCAGTTTGAAATTGTAATTACTGGTGTATGTAAAGTCTGCAGTGACTGACAGCTCTAACAAAGACGTGAAAGAGGAGTGGAATTGTCCTGGAGAAGGGGAAAGCTCAAGAAAAGGCTGCTCGAACGGCTCTCAGCAGTGATCGCTGAACGCTGCCCAGCCTCCAGAGCTGACTGGAAGCATTCTGACACACTGGGAGGTCTGGTGATGGACAGGTCTCTCTGCAGGACATCCCTTTAAGAGAAGTGGGCTGCAGTCCCTCAGGGGCAGACATACCTGAACCACTCAGACAAGGTGAGACGGATCCCTCCGGCGGCTCCACTCGGGGCTCAGTGGGCTGGACTACTGCGGCAGACCTGGCGACAGAATAATAGGCCAATTACCAGTTATTTGTTCTGCAGTGGGTGGAGAGGGAATGTTCTACAGACCTGTCACTGCCAGACAAATTTGTGATATCACAATAATCCATTGTCATTGTGGAGGCTCCCTAAAGCTCAGTGTATTGAGTTTCCTCGCAAATGCTCTTATTAATTCTTTCAGAAGGCTGAGCGGTTTGATCAAGAAACATGTAGCCACATTGCTTGGTCAGCCATAATAAAAAAATATATATATTTATCTCAAAAATGAATATCATAATATTCTGACTTCAGATAGTTTAGAACTAGATGTCTCTGTGCACCGACTGAGTTTGCACGTCTCTCTGGAATATGACGAGTAAAGATGTTGTCAAAGTCTATTTTTGTGAAACTGACCCCAGTTCACAGGAAGTGATGCTTTATGTGTTTCTTAAAACAGCAATAGCAGTTTGTTGGAACTAAAACGAAGGAGATTTAATAGTCAATACCAGCGAGAAGAGCCTGCATGGCAGAAAATGAGGGGCAGAAAACACTTCCTTAGCAATTTCCTTGCAGCATTTCCATACTTATTATGTAATCTTTGAGCATAATAAAATAGATACAAATATTGACATGCTGAAGAAATATGGTTTGATTCACTTTACTCCTGATTTATCCACAACAATGCAGCGGTGCACTCTCTTTAAGGCTACTGATGAGTGTATCACTTAGCATGTCATGTGTTTATAATGTATCACTGCATATCAACGATAAATCAACGCCGTTAATATCAGTGTTTACCTCCTGCGGGATCCCAGCCCTCCCAGCAGAAACTGTACTTGTCTCACATCTACGTGACTGATCCCTGTCCGTGTCCGTGTCAGCCCTCACTGCGCGCCCATGTCAGCCCCAGCTGCCGTGCTCTGATGACAGCCAGCTGTTTGATCGGCTGCATGCCTGTCACTGAATATGTGTGAGAAATCTGCCGTTTGTCCCCTCGCTCATTCCACGGGTCCCGCCATAACCGCAGTTTGCACAGTAGCCAGTAAGTGTAAACGTATAGTCGTGGATAATATGACAGACTTTGTAAATGTCTGGGAATTCTTTTGCCGTGTGCACTCGCTAATGGGGCGGCAGGCGGGAGAGGAGAACCTGGGCTCCATTGCAGGTCCACTGAAGATTTAGTCTTCCTGCCCCGGTGTGCGTCTGTCCTTAAAGAATCACCTTTTGCACAGAGGCACACTTGTCTTTTGTGCTGTCTCGGGCGAGTACATCAAGAGGTAACCTGCAGCCTCCAGGTGACCTAATGGTGTCTCTTTAGTGCCATTTGACAGCCCTGACCCTCCACTGTCCAAGAGAGGCATTGATTTTAGTGGGAGAAGGCGGAAATGAGCAGTCCTTCCTCCCACGGTTTTCAGAGGAGCAGCGTGGAGGATGGCGGATGTACCATGGCCATCCTCCACGCTCAGGTGTCAGGAGCAGCACTAAGTGTGACCGGGCAACCCCGCACACAATCAGGCCCTTACACTGTGGAGGTATTGGCATACAGGTCCCCATCCTGTGCTAAGCATGCCACTGAGTAAGAGATACCCGCCCGTGGTATTTATAGGAGGAAGTGCGGCTCTCCCATTTAGGGCGGCAAAGTGGTGCAAATTTGTAATGAAAATGTTTGCTGACTGATTAGAAATCCTGAAAGGGATTTAGGTTGCAGCACTCTGAGGGATCAGATAGTTTGTTGTGTTTGTTTGTATGCCTGCCATGAACAACTTTAACATTTATCAGGTTGAACTGGAGATCGGAGGGTAATTACATGATGAGTTTATTAGAGATAATTGTGTTAAATCAAAGCATCACCTTTCCAGCGTGCAGCTTCACTTCCCTTCATCTCTGGACAAGGATTTCTTTTCAGGGTGTGAACTCGGATATTCGGTACTCAACACGCTTTTTTCCTGCTAAAAGGCTGCCAGTCATTTTTTTTTTGCGCCGCAGAATTTGTCGGATACAGAGATACAGGTTTGCAGGACTCGCTTGTCTACAGGGCCGGGGATCTCTGCACAGCCACGTTGCTCTCAAACAGTTATACAATGATCATATTACTATAATAAAAACAAATAACGGAGAGGAGTTTTGGCTCTGTGCTTCAAAATACACTGTATACATCTGTGTACAGATATATACTGTACATAATGTAGCCCTCACCCACTGCTAATCCATCAGAAAAAGATTCATTTTCAATACATTTTGATTAAAGTTAAACAAATGTATACAAAACTACATCCCACTACTAATAGTAACAATGCTATAACTATCATCACTTATTGAAAATCACCATTAAATCTGGTATTGACTCTGCCTTAACTACTAATTCAGCCACTACAATGCCATATACAAAGTGCTGCACACATTACACCAAATTTAACTGAGCACATCACATTCTCATCAACATAAATCTCGATGACATAATCAGCTCAGAAACTACAGTAGCACCATTACATTGAGCTCCAACCTGCTATGACAAGCATTCTCGCTGCACCTTTAACACTGTCATTAGGAAAAGGATGTTTCCTCTGCAAGAGCAAACGGGAGTGATCTTTGACCCCTGCTACTCCATCATGGGGACAGACAAGACAGGGCGAGAGAGATAGTGTTGTTTGTGAACCGGCTAAATCCAGCAAACATGCTGTATTTCCTGTATCAACCGGAGAAATGTGAGAAGTTTAAGTATGTGTTTGCCTTTTATTTGCACTGCGGGTCCGTCAGAATAAACCTTTTGAGAAAGGTTTCAGGGATAAAAAGGGAAAAAGAAAAGAAAAGCCTTATACAGCAAAATAGCTCTGCTCTGCCCCCACTGTAACCCCCATCCTACCTATGAACTAAGCCAGAGAGGAGACACAAAGGTGGACGCTGCAGTTTGTTGATTCAGGGTTAATTCACCAGGCAATTGACACTCGTCCTCCTCGCGATATGTACAAGTCTCGTGAGCAAAGCTACCAATACCAGAATCCTCACGATGACAAAGGTAAACATGTCTAACCTATTACAGCTTTGCTGGACACTAAATCAGGTGACAGATACTATAGTGGGCTGACTCATGAAGGATCACTAAATGTTATGTTGTCTGGATAAGAACATTTATGACGTATCAACACAGTGTCTTCACAAGGCTGCAACATAGTTAGAAAGGTCGGGAATAATTTATCGCATTGAAGTCACTTTTGTGAGAAAAGGCACTGTTTGTAATGCACACAAATCAAACGCACAATAATGCTCCTTCAGCACCAGGCTGTATTTCAAGGTGCATTGATAAAATGAAGGTTGAGGTAAATGCACACTCTCCCACAAAGTGTGTGTGTGTGTGTGTGTGTGTGTGTGTGTGGGTGGGGGGGGGGGGGCAATTGTAAAGGGTAATATGACTAATGCAGGGGGAGAAACAACAACAACAACAACAACGACAAAGAAAGCACGTAAATACTTTTCCATGTTTGCGTTGTCAATCACTAACAGCCCTTTCATGAATCCACCATAGACTGTATTTACAAGTCACTGGGTCTGCAAAGTAAAGTCAATGTGGATGTGCCTGAAGCCTGTATTCTCTGGCATGACCAGCAGAGGGCGACTACACTGGTTGCAAAAAGAGGTCAGATTCTAAGTCTATGAGAAGATGACTCTACTTTATGGACTCAAAACGCTAATTTCAAGTCTTCTTCAATACAGGATCATGTTCATTATGTAAAGTCAAATAGATGACAAAGCACTGTATGCACCGGGGCGTGGATACAGTGCGATTGACAGGTTGTAGCGCCCAATCAGTGGAGGTGGGCGTGCAGTGGACGAGCTCTCCAAATTAAGATCACAAACCGCTGGGTGACGTCACGGTGGGTTGCACCTAAAATCCACATACAAGAGCCAAATGGCCGCCTGTGTCTCCTCTAACAGCCTCTGTGGCTGTCCAGTCCCAATGCTCTGATTTTCTGCCAAACAAGAGCATGTTGGATTCAAGCCATGTAATCAAACGTCCTCCTCCGCTCCTCAAAATTTGTTTTGCTTTTTGTTAATTCAATTGGACATTCAACCTGGACCTGCAGAAAAAAAGGATGTGTGAATGAGTTTGACTCTACACGGCTGTTTTCAAATGAAGATTACAGCGTGTGCACAAGATGATTTGAAACACTGAGAACGGACATTTTAATAAAGTAGTAAACCTCTTGTGTGCAGTTAAACTTTTGACATTAGAAACATTTGCATATATTTATGATTTTAGTTTTTTTTAAAGAGGGAGAAGGAGTAGGTGTCATTTAAAACACCATAAACTTTCAGATTTAAAAAAAAAACATGTAAGAAGAAATCAAGCTATTATTCAAATCAGATCGTACGCATTCATCTGTTCCATGATGAATATCTGGAGAGATAATTTGAGTATCAGTTGAAGAAGCGTCATTCAGCTTTCACCTGTGTTTTGTCAGATTTCCCTTTTTTACCTCCTTGAGAGTCATTTATACACACAAACGCAGGAACAGTTCAAAAGTGTCTGCTCAACAACAAGTAATGACAGCGTCTAATTCATGATAAACACTAAATAACATGAAATACAGGAGAAATCTGAATGATTGGCCAATTTGAAATGAAAGCATTGTGTATACTGCAAAGAGGTTGCACACAATGTAAACAATGTCCTTTTCAGCCGTGTGCACATTTCGCGTTGATATATTAGAAAAGGAAGTGATAGCAGACGGGCTATCAGCGCTGTGTATTGTGTCATGTGTCAGCTTACATGTCTCTACATTCTCACTCAGACGTACTTCCACTTTAATCTACTGTGCTCCTGACCTGCTGCCGTTCTGTCACCCTGACATGTTTAACAAATACTGTCTGGTCCAGGCAGGATACACCGTGGTGTTGCAGAGGTGTTGTTGCCTGTCTGCACAGAAGAAGGTGATGGATTATGTATAGAACTCAAGCTTCCTTATCAAAATCTTCAAACATCAGACGGCGCTGCACATGTCTTCCCTCAGGGAAAACACTGTACTATGTAATTCAAGGGCAAATATTGGTAATTATTATTTAGTTTCCCCTTTCGATAGTCATTCCAGTGACGTCCTCTGTAACATCCAGGCCAGATAGACTGAAGAGTGGGGAAAAAGACCGCCTCAGACCCCCCCCCCCCACCTCCACAATCGCCCAGCACAAAAGCAACAAAACACGCCTCTGTAAATATTTCAGTGGCTTCAGCACCTCGTCCAGGGTCCCGCTGCTCGCTGTCTGCTGGTCCTCAGGGCGAGTCATTGTGCGTCCCATGGCAGACTGCTGGACATGGCTGGTCTGTTGTGGAGGGGCAGCGGTGCCTGCATGCATGCAGTGGCAGCGGAGGGGATTAGAGTTGATGTTACTCTGTGTCTAACTGGCAGCCGGGAATGCTCCGCCGCCTTGGCACAGCACGTGCAGTTTACATCATTTAGTTCTGCTTACTGCAGAGTGAAAATCTAGTTTAAATAGAGCTCAGATTGTACATCGGCTTTGGGAACCAACCCTGACCCGAGAGAAAAAAAAAGATTTGTTGGAGAGGTCACTTCCATGCAGGGCAAAACTGTGACTTGTCTTCCACTGATCTCTCTCAAGGCAGTTTCTTTAGTATATTAATGGTTTTATGGTTTGAAGTCTTTTGAGGAAAGTTGCTCAGGCCCACAGTCCAAGATCATTGACATAATAAATGGTAAATCCTATTTTAGAAAGGATATGCCCTTGATATGAGCCACGTCTCTCCGTGTTTCCCCGAGCGAGTCTTCGGGGAGCACTTTCCAATAAGAGTAATGTTCCCCCTGTGCACGCCCACATTCAACAATTTACAGGCAGATTACAGATTCTAATAAAAAAATTTGCAGCCTTAAAGAATCGACTCCGCATTTTATGATAGTCCAGTTCCCCTTCCACCACTTCTATCCAATTTAATTATTCTGATGTACATAATTAGCATGAGCTGGCCATTGTTTGACATCATTTGCATATTATATTGGATAATTGAATGAGAGTGGCTGATGATTAAATTAGGGTGAATGATAGATGATTCATCTTGCTGTGTGGAAAAGTTCACAGAATGAGCAGACTGGGAATACCACATGTACCTCTTGAATATTTATATGTTCCACCGTGCCCCCCCTCCCCCCAGCAGACATACTCTGCTAATTTAAAAAATGTGCAGCGGCTAAACTTGGGTGCTTGCAAGTCAAAGGATGTTGTTTCTTCACCCCTGGCTGCTGCTCAGTGGCCACCGCTGTGCATGGGGAGGAGTGGCGGCAATGCTCGGCGTAAGAGAAATACTTTTTGGGCTGTTTTGAAGGTGTCCCACCATCGTTGAGGCAACACTTTTGCAGACTGATAAGACAAATGAGGCTCGAGTGGGGAAATTCATTTCCAGGCACCTCCAGTGTAAACACAGACTCCTGGTGCCTGCCTGCCACATTATGGACAGGCTCCACCACGCTGATGAAGGCTGTCCTGGAAAAAGACGTGTTAAAGAGTTGTGTGTGTGTGTGTGTGTGTGTGTGTGTGTATGTGTTAATAGACAAATCTGAAATTAAAACGGAAAACATAGAGCCTTTAATGCAACTCTATAGGCTGCTTGATTATAATAAAACAATGTTTCTTTCTTGGTTCAACCAAACTGTAAAAGTCATTTATCACTTAAAATTAAAATTCCTTTCATGATCAAATTTTCAAAAACATATTTCTGCATATTAGTAACTTATTTGTGTTTATCTTGTTAATTGGCGTGTCATGACAAAATGGCATTAGCCGTTCAAATCCCCTTGCTACAACCCCAAATCCAGCCCGCTCCTTGGAATTTTTCCATGTGCTGTTCAGGCAGGATAAATGTTTGGAGGGAATATTTGGAACAGCTTTAGCCTTTCACATGCTAATGTAAGCACTGGCGGCACAAGAAAGCTGGCCTGACCCAGGGGCCACACGGTGACACAGTCTGCTGATTCAGTGCCGGCAGCCCTGGCTTTGTTTATGTGTGCGCACGAGAAATAATGCACGTCATAAAAAGGAGAACTTTGAAGGGGAACCACTATCCCCGCATGATAAATGCCCCCTGCTCTTCAGATATAAATAACTCTTCCCAATAGTACAAAAGCCATCTCAGGAGTGACTTATACATCGTCATTTCTACAATAACACCAGGCTGAGTTTCAACCCCTGGCATTCCTCACATGTTGAATCATTGTCCGGACATTTTGTCGAGCACGGATCTGGACACAAACTCTTTTGCTGTGTAATTGACGCGCTTTGAATTCAAAGGTGGCACATTAGAGAAATATCAAAGCAAAGCTGTTGACAGATGCAACAAATATATTTTAGATATATGGCTCAATGGCATCAATGGCTTCTGTAGACACTCTGTGCTGTGCTGATCACAGAACCAGTATGCACAGGGAGAGAATGTTTTATTGGTTTACTTCAAGGAATGTCCATTTTCAAACACAATTCGCAACACGAGAAACTTGTGTTTGTCTTTGTCTCCCACATACCTTGTAAAATCTCCTCTGTTCCTGTGTTATAGAACACATCGGTACACAAAGTGTCGTCTCATTGTCTGCTCAGAGTCATTTCAGGGGGCAAAGGAATTTACACAGTCTAAGGATCTGTCAGTAGGTGGTATAGGAAACTGTAAAGATAAGTCCCCACAGCAGCTCATGTCAACTTCCTCTATACAAGAGCCTTCGGCTTCTCTCAGATCTCCCAGATACAGCCCTGCCCTCGCTCTTATCAGGAACATGACCGTGCTCACTTCCTACTTTGTGCTTGTGATGGTGTGTGTGTGTGTGTGTGTGTGTGTATGTGTGTGTGCGCGCGTGTGTGTGTGTGTGTGTGTGTGTGTGTGTGTGTGTGTGTGTGTGTGTGTGTGTGTGTGTGTGTGTGTGTGTGTGTGTGTGTGTGTGTGTGTGTGTGTGTGTGTGTGTGTGTGTGTGTGTGTGTGTGTGTGTGTGTGTGTGTGTGTGTCTGTGTGTGTCTGTGAGAGGGTGTATTGAGGCCTGATATTTGTCGTGTCCGTTGCCTAACACATATCAGATCTCAGTGTAACGGATGTGCAAGGTGTCTAGACCAGGAGCTGAAACCACTTGGTTCAAACCTGAGTCACTTTTCTGTCCTTTGATTTGGTGTTTTATTAAATTCTTCTTTGCAGAAGACATATTTTATCTCCACATTATCTCCAGATTGAAGGAAAGAAATTAATTAGATTTTTAAAAAATAAGCTAGAGACCTTATATGGGCTGAAAATGTACCATTCCCCTTAATTATATATATATATATATATACAGTATACATATTTATAAAACATTATAAAAATTCACTGGATGATCTGAAAAATGCATTGTTGTACTGGTGAAAACCAGGCGATGCTTCTTTACCCCCCAAAATTGGATGTTTGGAGATACATGGTTTTCACAGGAATGCAATTTTTTATTAATTCCTCGCCAAAGTAAAAATCTCTAATGAAATATTCATATTTGTTATTCAGTGCTGATCACTCTTCATGTGGTTGCCATCTTAGTTTAGTCTGTTGGCATGCTAACATTCCCTAATTAAAAGAAAGTACAAGATACAGGTAAGGATGACGAGAATGTCATGAGGTTTTAATTTTGGCCTAATAGTGGAAAACACGTGGAAATCAGACAGAGACATTTATTTGCAAACCATCCATTGCAGTTCAGATACTGTATTTTTACTTAAAAACCACGAAAGCCATCTAAGTGGGATCACCTGTATGAATAGGATTTACCCTCTTGTCATCATGAATAACTTCCAAATTGTATATAAATCCATCCTTTAATTTTTGAGATTTTTCAGAACCAAATATCAGACCCAGATTGCCATCCTAGTACCCGTCGCTAAAAGACTGCGAGTCTACAGAAAAGTGGTCATCCTGACAGCTCCACTTACCTGCTAAATGGCTGCTGTATCATTGTATCTACTCCGAGAAGGAGTTGTTTGTAAAATTCTAAACAGCTGCATGGGTTTACTTTATTTAGCTCTAATACACTTATGTAGAAATAAGATGAGAGAGAAAAACACACTGGAGAAACCAAAGACGCCCATTTGTCTTATCGAGTGGCTCGCCAGTGCCTCTGCTATCCATGAAATCTCTTCTTCAAAAGTTGCAGGGAGCATTTTAATGCAGGCTGACAGGCTGAGAGAAAAATATCATCATCTTGTCTCGTAGAGCTGCAGAGCGGCGGCAGCCGCACCAGCGTGACGGCCCTGCCCAGATATCTCCTCTTGCTTTATGTGTTTTCCTGCAGCGAGCACTTGACGGAGGACAACTTGTTTGGATGTTTAATGCTGTGGCACTGGCTGGTGGAGGATTATACGAGATGGCCCAGTGATTTGTGCTGGCTGGTAGTGGGTTGGCGTTTGTCTCAGTGCATGTGGGGGATAGCGTGTGGGCAATCCAGTGTGTGTGTGTGTGTGTGTGTGTGTGTGCGTGTGTGTGTGTGTGTGCGTGAGTGCGCACAGTTCCAGGTCTTTGCTCCAACACAGACGTCAGTTGTCTTCCACCCTGCTTTCTCTGAACACTCTGAATAGTTCCTCACCTACTAGGGAGAGACATTTATTTTTTGCCGCTTCTTAACACTATAACCTTCATTAACCTGCAAGATTGATAATCTTTGAATTTTATTGTTTCAAGATTTATGAAAGCATCCTCTTGCCGAGTCCTTTTTATATGCCTTGGCAGCCAGGAGAATCATTGACTTACCCTGCGAAGCTTCACACACCGAACCCTCCGCCAAATGCTACTGTGAGCCTTCCCAGGTCACTGACAGACGTTACTGACAAACACGCAAACGGGTGCAGAAAGAGCAATATCGTAAGCCAAGAAAATTATTCTATAATAATATAATATATTTCTTTATTTCAGACCCAAGGGGATCCATATCACAATAAGAACACACAGAATATAAAACATAAAAAACAAAATACCAAAAAAGAGATACAAAGCCTTCCACAGTGTTCAGTCTCTAACATACAGACATGTTCGCCAATGGTTCCACAGTCTGGAAGAAAATCTGACAGAACTGCGTACAGGGTTAGCCAAAACAGCGATTAAGTCATTTTCTGACTCAGATACCCTACACATAAATCTATACATCAAGTTACGTAAAACAGCAGAGCAGGTAGGTACCTCGACACTGACAAACATATGGCTTGCACTGGAGCTTCTTGGAGCTCTCGGCAGCAGCCTCATGCTGTCCTTGTAAGCCGCTATGAATTTTTTAATGCTGCCTTGCTTATAACGACACCACACGTAGGCAGTATACAAAGGTGTACAACACGCTCTAAAGAGTGAGATCTTCACAGATACAGAGCACATGCTAAACTTACGACACAACATGTTCGCTTGAGCATACAGCTTCCGACGCTGCCTATATATATCCTTGTCCAGACAGATAGAAGCCAGGGAAGGATGACTGTCTGTCTTCTCTACTTCTGATAATCATAATCTTACTCTTTTTAGCATTGTATTTTATATCAAAATCAGCACCATACCGTGTGCATGTTCTCATAAGCTGATGGAGACCAGCACTACTGTATATGGGCTAAAAATTATCTGATTATCTGCGTACATAAGGTGATTGATTAGTGAGTCACCCACCCTACAACCTGTATCTTTAAAATCAAAGACAAATCATTCATGTACATATTAAAAAGAAAAGGAGACAGAATTCCGCCCTGGCGAACACCATTGGTCACTTGGAAGGGAACAGATGTTACATTCCCCCATCTCACTCTTATCGTCTGATGAGAGTACCAATAGACCAAGATTCTAATTAAAAAACAATGGACCCCACTTTTAAACAATTTTTAAAATAATTTCTCATGATTAACATGATCGAATGCTTTGGAAGCATCAATAAGGCACATGAACATTGTGGAATTTTGCCCATTACATTTCTCTATAATTTCCTTTAGTGCAAAAATACATAAATCAGTGCCATGCTTTCGTTTAAAACCAAATTGGTTATCAGTAGACAGGACCAGTGGATCTATCGTCCATTTAAAACTTAAACACCTTCTTCTCTTGCATGAAATACTTGCCACGTCCTTTTTATGGTGGAAAAGTAGTGTGCAATCCACATGACCCGAGACTCCTTCTGCCCCATGACCAATAACCTTTGTTACAAAATCTTCTGTTTATCACTTTTCAATATCAGAGTTCTTTTTAAATGTTGCCCAGTTCTTGGGAAGATGAACCTCGGTGTACTTTTATCCTCAAGAGAGCAAAGAGATCATCAGTCACATCTTGACTGTTGTCGAAAACATCGTGCGACAGCCCTTCATTTGATCCGTCCGAGGCTCCTTTGAACGCTGCTGTAGAACGCCGTCCTGAAGGGCTTCACCCTCAGATGATAAAATAGTGAATTATTGGTTTGTTTATCATGCTCTTAAAGCCTAAAGTGCATTATTAAACAGAGAGCACATTAAAAGGGGAGTATTGTTAAAAGTGTTTTAAAAATCTTGTAAATCCCGGTAATTTATGTCACCGTGGTTGAGGAGGCTCACTGGCCTTCTGGTTTTAATTTGATTTAGGCTCTGCTCTCCAGGGCCTGTACCTGCGATGCTGCCTTTTTTCCCAGACACTGTCTGGCCGATGTGACCTCCTCGGTGGGGCAGCGGTAGCCTCAAATTTGGAGACGTGAGATGGTGAGCTGCTGGTTGAAGGTGTTTGGATTAAGAAGGTAGAAAAAGCGCGAGTGCACCCTGTGCATTTGATGAGCCTTTGAGAAAAGCACTAAATTACTAAATGTATTATGAGTGTTTCCTTTTTGTCCCCTCTCCTAAGAAGTGTGTCTGTAAATGTGTGTCAAAGGAAAAACAAGGAGGATAGTGTGCACATCCAACACAATCTGAGGGACAAGTGGGGGTTGTCGGCACAGGGAAAATTGCGAACTTCATAATGATGTTTTATTAATGCAACATTTTGACTGACAAGGTCTTTGTCATGCAAACATCCACGCAGCTAGAATATATACACAAGACAACAGTGCTAACAGCTAGCCGCTCTTTGAGGCTTAGGTACAGATGTGATCTGAGCTGAATGCTAATGTTAGCGTGTTAATATATTTCAAATGACAACGCATACCGTGGGGGTGTGAAGTGGGCGTAATTTTCACAAAGTTCTGCATCCTCCTATTTAGCATATTAGCATGCTTACTACTTTTCCACAAATTTCAAATTAAACCAGTGTTTGAGCAAATTTTTAAATATGACCTGATAATGGCACTACATAAAAAGTCAGAGACATTTAATTCAAAACCACAGTTGTCAACCTATTGGTAGCGCAAGAGTAGAAAGTCACTGATAATCAAAATCATTGCAGTTCATGCTCTGGGCACCACAAACTAATGTGCAACATTTCAGGAGAATCCATCATATAGGTGTTGAGACATGTCAGTCAAAGACTAAAGACCAACAAATTGACTAACTCGGAGTTAAACCTACCATACAAATAAAAGTTGTGTCATTTAAACCCCACTTTTAACTATAGATGGATCTGTTTTTTATCTACATGTATATATAGTATGTCCTGCTTTTAGTTCCCATGGATGCAGAAATGTACTTCATTTTTTAATGCCTCAGCAGTGACCAGGCCTTGTCTGGGTCCAGAAGCCTGCTCCAGCCCCTGGGGGACTCCCTGGCAGAGGCAACAATGGGTCAGAGCCCCTTCTTTGTACGGCCGCCCTCCTTAATCAAACTAGCCAGAGGAGTGATTGGATTTTAATACTGCTGGGCCCACCGTAATGGTGTGATGGACGGGGACTGGTGAATTGGAGCAGGATGTCAGCCCTCGGAGGCCTCCATTAATGATATTGCTT
Source organism: Scophthalmus maximus (assembly GCF_022379125.1). Classification (NCBI taxonomy): domain Eukaryota; kingdom Metazoa; phylum Chordata; class Actinopteri; order Pleuronectiformes; family Scophthalmidae; genus Scophthalmus; species Scophthalmus maximus. The sequence continues at coordinate 17,802,706 of NC_061518.1, read as the reverse complement.
CATTTCTTAAAGTGGCAGGAACACCTTGGGACGAAGGGATAGCTCCAGTTGGCAGACAGAGCCCTCCCCTCCCTTTTTTTACCCTCCCTCTGTTCTTTTTTTATTTGACTCTCTTTTATCTCTCTCCCTTTGTGTCTCTCTCTGTGTGTCCGCAGTGTTGTGGACCATTTCTTGAACTGCACATTTCCAGTGTGTGTGTGTGTGTGTGTGTGTGTGTGTCTTTGTGTGTGTGTGTGCGTGCGTGCGTGCGTGCGTGCGTGCTTGTGTGTGTGGGTGGTTCCAGGCTGCTACCGTGGCACTGAGAACAAGTTACCACAGATGTAATTCCCGTCTTGTGGGAGATAATTTCAAGCTATAATCTCTACATTTAACAGACAAAAACAGATCTATACTTACTTACCTACTTAGTGCACGTGTCCCATCAACAATGAAGCCTGTCAATGCAAACTGGACGTGATGTCACAACTCTTTTGACTCACAGGGTTCTCAGCTGACAGGAGCCGTATATCAGTGGCATTTACATTTCATTTTCTGCTCTGTATGCTATAATTAAAGTTTGTCTTTGTTCCATCCCAACTCGCTCAAGTCACAAGGTTAATTGAACTTTAGCACTAAATCTAAAACACAAAGACTTCCTGAAAACATTCTTGAACTCCTGAACTGACACCGATATGACCCTGATGAACGCCAGAGTGTCTCCCTGGAACCTTCTGATGCCATCTTCTCCTACGCAGTGACTCACGCTCACTGCTTCAGTGTTTGCCTCCAGTGACACGTGTTTGTCTTCGTCTAATGACAGTTTGGTGTTGTCCAGGGGGGGAGCTGGGGGTAGAGGGGCGGCAAGTACAGGTGAACCCTCATTGTGTTTTATAGCGAGTCATTGTCAAGCGGGGCGGCTCCAGCCTTCCTCTCTCTTCCTAATGGGCGTTAGTGTGTTGTTTTTGCAGTTCGATTTATGTGTGGGTGGGGCACTGTGATTTACAGAGCTCTGACATTGTCTCAGCGGCGGAACCAGAGAGGCTGCTCGCCGCTCTCTGTGTGTGTTCCAGGTGTGCCCGAGGTCTGCTCGCCATCCCCGCGCACACACGCACATGCACGGCGGTGAGCAACGTGTACCGAGAAACTCACAGACGAGAGCGCACAGATGCTTTGACGCACACATTTTGGTGCTGTAATGCTGCAGGGAAGCTACCGTGGTTGCAATTTTCCTCCTGGAAGGTTCACCTGAAGTGCAGTAGGATAAGAACTACTGTGCGTGACTGTGACCACTCAGTCAGTATATGTCAATGCAACACATAAAAGGGAGAAGCTGTTTTTTAGAAAAATCTATATTCTTTTATTTGATGAAGCTTTCAAAAATACTTCCTCCCCTGTTGGCCCCTGTGCTTATAAAACTTTGAAGCATAATATGTGGATATTTACCCATCGTGTCACTTCCCCATAAAAGCACCATTCATTCCCCGGGATCGATAGTACACAAGTAGCCCGGTATACTACATGTTGACGTGGCCCTTTCATCATCGGCGTAACCTAAGAGAAGAAATGATTAAAATTGTTCTCGCCGAATGTTAAATTGCCCATTACCCGTCTCAGATAAAGTGGTCCTTAAATGTCCCATTAAAAACACCTGACAAGAGGTGGAGGAAGCACAAGTGCACAAGGTAATGATGTTGACACTGGAGTTACAGCTCAGTGTTGTTTATAGGTTATGTGAGGAAAACAAAATCACAGACCAGAGAGATCTTTGTTGTCTCACTGTGGTAAAATAAAATTTGTAACTCAGACTCAATTGTCTCACCTCCTTTTAATGGCGGAGGAGCAGCGTGCAGGGGTACGCTAAACCTCACAGACAGCTCTATTTTTCACGTCATAGTGTTTGATTTAATTTTACACAAGCTGCTGAGACCTTCAGCCCACTCATTGTTGTTTCAACACTCGAATGCAACACCCCACCACCACCCCTCACCCCATCCCTCTTTCCCTCTCTCTCTCTCTCCTGCAGCAGAAAAAAAGGCCCCTGCAGTTCAGTCTCTGCATTAAGTCAGCCTGTCAGAATGCTTCCCCCGAGAGCTTTGGACTTGAAGTTCGTCCCGGCAGTTCCTCTGCTGGTGGCCCCCACTGGAGGAGCGGGGTCACAGTGGGACCGAGTGTTGGAATTTTCACACAGCCTCAGCAGAAATCACACACGCTCATTTTTACACGATGTTTGTCGGTAAAGGCTAATTCAATAGAGTAAGAATTTGTCCGAGAGCAATGAGGAGGGCCAGCAGGGATTGCAGACAAAGTGGGAGATAATAAACCTATTGAAAACATGTTGCAATTGTTTAATTGTTTAAAAAAAAAAAAAATTCTAAAGGGGAAAATGCTTTAAACGGAAAAATTGCCTTTGCATACAACAATGTAGAACCTTCCTTTCTTTTTTGGTTCTAATGCCAATTTTTTTCAGATTTTAATAGAAAATCAAAAAAAATATATTAGCAACATTTTTTGTGAGTGGAGGTCAGTGTGTGATTTTTAATAACATCAATATAATAATGATGATACTAATATAATAAGTGGTGGTGGAATTAATGTATTTTCTCTTACACGTTAGACAGAAGTGCCACTGTGTAAGTTTTTGTATGTATAATATATATATATACATATATATAGTGAAAAGGCCCTGTCAAGATAAAAGTACCCTAATTAACCCTGAAAGTTTCATTTTCTTTCCTTTTCGTCCCATTATCTCTTCGTGCGGAGATGCTAGGTGGCATCTTTTAACCTTTGTTTACTCAAAGTCTGGAAGAGATGTATTCAAAATTTCTCACAGGACTTCTAAACAGTAAACAAAATAATATATATATATATATGATTTGTTATATTTGCTATATTTGGCCTGCAGTGTTAAAATGAACAAAACGCAAAAGTTGACTCCCTGGCAAAACCCCACAAAACCTTAATGTATATATTCATGTGTTGGCCACAGTGAAGGATATCATATGGGAAGAAAAAACCACAACACTGATGAACACGTCATTTAAAAATGGTTGCCATGTAATCACCTGACAGGTAACGAGGTGAAGAGGTGTTGCTAATAACCATAAAGGAGTAGAGTTAGGCGCTAGGATTTACATGACCACACCGTCCATCCGAAATGTGTGCCATGTATTTTCTTCCCTCCAGAAAACAAACGGAACCAACAATCATAGAATCGCGCTGTGTGAAGGATGCTGTTCTGCTGTGTGTGTGTGTGTGTGTGTGTGTGTGTGTGACCGCTCGCTGACTCGTGGCCGCGCCGGGCGCCGCTGCAGCTCCTCCCGAGCGGACCCACCGGGTGATCTAATTACGCCCGCCCCTCCACCAATTAGAGAATTACGTCACACCTTTAAATGGACCCGCCCTCTTAATCATTGATGATACGGTGTCATTCCCTCTGACAGCGTCCAGTTGCACCGTGGCAACTTGACACACACACACACACACACACACACGCACGCTCGATTTCGGCGCTGCAGCAGCACTGACACGGCTATGGGAGTTTCCTCATCATGACAAATGTGCTGCAAAAAAATGATCGTGTTTGTCTCGTGTCAAAAGAAATGAATTTATGAGCAGGTAATATTTTCTGGTCTGTGCTCAACATCTGAGCGTGCAAATCATGGGCGCACCATATTGTGTCCCTAGTGTGTGTGTGTGTGTGTGTGTGTGTGTGTGTGTGTGTGTTTGACAGGGATCACCGGAGTTTGTTTTGGCTCTTGTTTATCACACAGAGGGGACACGCCCATTGATGGACCGTGTGGCCCTCAGGTACTCACTCGTGTCTTTACGTGTGAGAGGGGACGTGATCTCTGGTCTGTGTGAGCAGCACGGACGTGGAAGGAGCGACTGAGGCGGAAAACATAAAATGGAAAATAAACTTTAACTGCACTGCACCTCCATCGTGGGGGGGGGGGGGGGGGGGGTGGATGTAATCTTGTGTTTTAAAGTTACCATGCAGTTCCATTTGTCTTGTTATTTTAAACAAAGTCTAAAGTTCATCCTTGCCTGTTTTTTGTTTCATGTGAAAAATACAATAAATAAATAAAATTAATGCATAAATAATCTGATTCAATCAATTAAAATCCCTACAATGTCGAACCTTTTTTTTCTTTATATTTGACTTTTTAAAAAAAGAAGAATTACGAACATTTGGGAAACATTTGATAAGGATGAAATATCTTAGTTAATTTTTAATGGGACCCTCTTTTGTCTGATATCAATTGTTAGGCCTACGTCCATACTGGAAACGAACTGTTGGTGGAAAACATGTATGGCCCCATAACGATTTTCTGCTAGAGATGAGTTGATATGGGCCTGCATTCTTGTCTGTAACCGCCATTGTTATTCTTCTCTGTTATCTTAATCTGCTCGCATTGTTAACTTATCTTATTTGAAATGGCTCAATTACAAATCTATTATCTGTCTTTTGTCATTCAAACTTCCGACGAAGACGCTGCTGGGGGTGGGGAGAAATCCACGGTTGTTTTCACTTTACCCCCTCAGTGCAAAATGTCAAAAATACGTTCACCGATCATTTACTGAGGGCAGAGAAATACAAGCACGTAGCAATGAAGGGAAATCATTGCACCAGGAAAATTATATTTTTTTATCAGGAGAACGATCATGAGAATTAAACATTAAGACTCTTTAAATACATATCTATTTGTAATAAATGAATCAAACCCAATAAAACTATATAGGGCGAGTGGAATTATCTATTTTTCCCTCCCGAATGATCAATAACAAATATATTAATAATACTGAGCAGAGGAAATAAATTTGAAGATTTAAATATAGCGTGAAAAGTGAAAGTATACACATATTCCTGTACAATTTATCCGCAGGTTTTCGGTGCACACGCACATTTGCAGCTTTGTTGTTGTTGCGCACTCGGCGGAGAGAGGCCGGTTCATTTAGTCTGGTCTGTCATCTCATCTTGGCTGACCCGAGCCGCGCAATAACGCAATTCACTGAAGGAAAATAAACCGAGGAGGAAAGTGACCCTTTACGAGCTGCTCTCTGCTCCCCTCCCTTACCGGGGGGCTTTGGGGTGTGTGTGTGTGTGTGTGTGTGTGTGTGTGTTCGGGGCAGTTTGTTGTGGCTTCAGTCAGTGTATCGCTTGCAGGTGATGCCAGGACTAGATAAGAGGTCGCCGATCCCTGCGCGCTGTCTAGACCAGCTCGTTGGGACTCAACCAGAGACTCAGGACTGGGCACAATTTACAGCAGATTTTTGCCCCCGAGATAGTAACTGACCACCGGTCGATCCCTGCTGCATGGCCGAAGGGGGGAAAGAGTGCAACAAGATGGAGGGGAGAGATAAGACAACGGGGCCTTTATAGGCTTCTATTCAGTCAGGGCAACTTGGGCTGATCGGAAAAACAACAACTGGATATTTATTTAACTTATTAAAGCTGTGGATTTATTCTTCAAATCGCACATGAGCTCCGTGATTTAAGACAGAGAGTTTGAATTTGTCATCGTGAAGAGGTTAATTTAATCTCTGCAATCAGACGTTTGTTCTAATTCAGAGCTGATTTTTTTTATTTGATTTTTTTTATTAATTCAACATCATGGAATTGGTTTGCAAAAAGCAGATGTGACAGATTGATGGACTTAAAAAATAAATGAATGGGGCCTGTATACAAATATCTGGTAACGAAGACACTTCATGTATTCATCTTTTTTATTGTTTTTTTAAATCAGTTAATAATCCCTTTACGAATCGCTGTCCTACCAATAAATAATATAACAATAATTTACTTTTTTTTGTTCGAGAAGCTCAAACAGCCGGTCTCCTGCCCTTAACATAAAAGTATTTTTTTTTACAACACGAATAGTTTGCAGATTATCATGCTCCGACCTTAAGACAATGAGTCAACTGGACTCGACAACGCAATGAACGTATCAAAAAAAAGAAAAAAAAGAAAAGGTTTTGCTCAGGTTGAAGAAACGAGCCACTATATGATCACAATGAAATTGTGGAGAAAGTTCATGATCCCGAGTGGAAATGTTCCCGCATGTCTGTTTCTGGTTGGAGCGTTTTGTTTGTTGTAGTATATCCATCGGGAGGTCTTCAGTCTGTACATCGTCTCCGTAACAAGTCATGCAACAATTTGTTCTGCTTAGTTTTTGTCAATGAAGTCTCCAAAACGGAAAGGGAGAAAAAAACAACAACAACCTCGGAGTCAATCGGTGCTTTCGTTGTTCCTCCTCTTCCATGTCAAGTAATTTTTAAAAATCCAAAAAAAAAACCTCTCTCCTCTCTGAAGTCTGGGCGATGTGATGAGCTGGTCACATGCAGGGGTGGGGGGGGGGGGGCCAGGGGTCATGCTGCAATTGACCTTGCAGGGGCACCGACAGGTCTGATGGGCCCCGTCTCACGTCTCCACCGGACTGGGTACCATACTGTTGGGGGTGTCCGGTAACTGAGAGGACAATGAAGTCACGTCGCTGCCCGAGGAGTTCCCGAGAGAGCCCGATTCAGAGAAGGACACCTGAGGAGGGGGAGAGGAGGGGGACAGTGTCGGAATATGCAGCACATCTTGGACTTTTATTTTGAAAGGATTTGTGTAATGCATCATAGCTCAGGTCTTTCCATGCCGAGACTGACACAATGTGTGTGTGAGTATGTGTTTGTGTGTGTGCAGATCATCAGTAGGTGATCTACAGATGGATGGACGGACAGAAAGATAGACAGATAGTGAGTGCACATATTAAACTCAGTCTGTCCTGAGCACACACCAGTTGTTGGAAGGCCGGCTGGTCCAGGTCGCTCTGCAGGGCGAACTCGCTCAGGGCCTTCCACGGAGGCTGGTAGGTCTGAACCTCCACTGGGTTCCCCTGCACGGTGCTCTCATGTCGGATAGGACTCCCGGCCACAAGAGGCGTCCCCGTGAGGCCCTGCAGGTTCTGATGAAATACAAATATATATATATATTTTTTTAAAACAGTATGAACATTATCGTCTGTATCTTGCAAGAAAGCATCTCTCACCAATGCCTCACTGATGAAAGAACCAGGCCCTTACAACACCCACGCCGTTTTCATTTTCATATTCCATTTGTGATGAATAGCACATTTGGAATCATTCAGACAGAGGCGTTTTTTAATTAAACAAGTTTCCCTTTTTGTGCCGGAGCAAAGATTGACATGCGGCCGTGTCTGTTGTCACAATGGATGTTTCACTGAGGCACATCGAGCATGTGTTCGCAGAGGATGTTTTTACCTCTCGTGCAGGTCAAGCAACTGAAGCCAAAGCAGTTGATTCATTATTCATTGACTTAAAGTTTGAATACAGAATAGCACGGCAGCCAACTGGAAAAGGTTGCATGGTTGCACGCAAGTACAGTGGTAATAATTGTGTAAAAAGAGGGGGGGAAATCACTGGATTACACACTGCCAGTGGTTTGCACGAAAGAGAGACAGACTATAATCTGCAACTAGTGACAATCGCAGGGCAGTTTACCAGCCATGTCAACACATTTTCAATAAAAACATGTTAAAGCTGCAGGTTGTGTTAGTGTGATTTGCACCTTTTGGTCAGTTTTCAATAAGCTCTGTAGATCATTTGAATTAATGACATGTAACTTCACCAAGACACAAAACTGGACCAATCATAAAATTCAAAATGAAGCAGCTGTAACAACCAAGTGATGAATGTAAATCGTTGGTAGTAAATCAAGTGGTCCGACTTACGAAGATGCTTACAGTCTTATCACTGTGGTGCTGCTGCTGGAGCTGCTTCATGAGGATGGACTTCTTCTTGTCTTTGCAGCGCTTGTTCTGGAACCAGACGCGGATCACGCGGGGGCTGAGGCCGGTCATCTCCACCAGCTGCTCCTTCATGAGCGCGTCGGGCCGCGGGTTGGCGTTGTAGCAGGTCCGCAGCGTGTGCAGCTGCTTCTCGTTGAGCACCGTGCGCACCCGCGTCGTCTTCTCCGACTGCTTGTGGACGTGGTTCCGATGCGGGGCCTGCCGCACCGTGACCGGGTCTGCGGGGGGACGGGGGGCGGGGGGCGGACAGAGTGTCACAGAGGGAACCCTCACAGGAGACACGAGTCATGTCGCAGGCGACTCATCTTCATCGGCGCTCTTTTGCCAAATGTGTCCTCTTTGCTTGTTTTTGTCTTAATAATATTCATAAGTCTGGCGGGAGGTTTTGATGAGATCAAAGTACGTTATACCTTAAATCGCAGGACAAATAACAAATAATATCTTACAACAGGAAAATGGACCTTTTTGTTTTTTTGGATTGTTTGTTTTTTGGGAGGGGAGGGGGGCTGTTATCGTTAGTTGACACTCTTTTTTCTTTTTTTGTTTCTTTTTTCATTTATTTTTTACCAAATCTTTAACCTCGATAAAACTTGGGGGGAAAAAACCCCTGTTGAAGTATGAAACATCATATTGGCGTCACCGCGTCAGTGGCCGTTGTCATTGCACCGAGCTGTGTAAGTGAGTAGGTTTTTAAAACGAGGCGTTCAGCAGGAAGTTGTTGAATATTATTCATACACTGGCTTTGTTCTCGTCCTGTTGGCACGCGCCCACTGGAGGATGGTTACACACACACACACACACACACACACACACACACACTGCCACGACTATACCAGATTATTCAGATAATGGCAACAGAGCTGTTTAGCGCTAATGAGATCAATTATGAAATTAGTCTAAAGAAGCACACACACACACACACACACACACACACACACATTCAAACACACTCACACATACAAACACACTAAAACGTTAAAGAAGGATAAAGAAAAGAATTACAATTCCTGAATATTCTTATATTGATTGTTCATTTATTTTTTTCCTAAATTAATAAAGTCAGATTTATTTCTGTGACAAGGTTTGGATTTAATGCATTTGATTTGTTGGAAACAACATTAAAAAAAATCATATCATAAGCCTACATTTAACTTTAGGATTAGACCTCTAGCAGTAGGGATCTGCCATTCATAATATTAATGATGATGACAATAATAATTATAATTATAATAATAATATATAAAATAATAATAAAAATAACAATAATAATACTAATAATAATAATACATAAAATAATAAATAATACTATTATGAATAATGATAATAATAATCATCTGACCTGCCAGGTGTAGTGGTCTGTTGGAGTGGACGTGCCCGGGGCTGATGGGACTTCCTGCGGAGCTCCTCTCCAGCAGCAGGCTGTGGTCCGCCCGGCAGAGCAGCTCTTCTTCCCGCAAAGAGAACTCGTCTCCCGGCAGCAGCTGCCTGCTGCACACCGAGCACCGAAAACACTCGATGTGGTACACGTTATCCCGGGCCCGCATCACCAAATCGCTGCTGCTGAATCCCAGGTTGCATTTTGCGCATTTTATTCCAAATAGCCTGGAAAATTGTTGAGAGAATTAAAAAATCTGAGGGGGGGAAGATTTAGGAAATAAAAAACCTAAAAGAACTTTGGGCTCGGGAGTCGTGAGGTGTGGGCTATCTAAATGTTCTCAAGCATGTGTTTAATGTTTTATTTGAATTGATAACAAAATACTGTGGTGTTTTTATTATTATTGTTATTATTATTATTGCAAACGTGTATAATAAGTGTGCAGTTAACTTGTGTTACATGCACAATAATTGTTATGTCCAAATCTCTTTTGAAATGAGGTCTGGCCCAAGTTTACATTTAAAACGATTTAACGTGATCCAGCCTATAAGATCATTTTCTTTTTTCTTTTCTAAAAACTCCTACCTTACATAATCTCTTTTGCAATAGGTTTTTCCGTCCCGGACGAAACAAGTGCAGGTCTCATCCAGGTACTGGCTGCACTCCGCGCACTTCAGGCAGGCTGCGTGCCACTCCAGGTCGGGAGAGACTCTCAGTATGTACTGGTCATGGATCTGACTTCCACATCCTACACACATCGCGAATCCTGGCTTCTCTGCAAAAAAAAAGCACTGCACCGTGAGCACGCACTGAACACAGCCGAATGAATTAAATCACAAACAAATGCAGCATTTGATGTTTTTTAAATACTTGAATATCTTCCTCTTTTTTTTACATTTCAAAATGTCAAAGTCCAGATTGCGTGTCTCCGTTTTGCAGTGAACTCCTCTTTTTCCTGCAGACTGGACAACTCTTGGTGTTATGTAACAGATGGCGACTATTTATGTTCGTAAAAAAAAATAGAAGAAACAGAAGAAGAAGAAGAACAGCCTGAACAATAACAATAACACCACTGCGCGGCAGTGAAAACTGAATTATCAAGAGAAGGACTTTAGTCATCGATCCTCTGCTTGATAGTCCATAAAAAGCCACTGCGACGAAAAACACTTTCTGCCTCTTTATGTCCGGCGAGTGGCCGTAAGCTTCTATACTCACTTTTGGAATGATCCCCCATATCACCCAAGAAAGAAGAGCTGAAAATAATATCCACCATACAGGAAGGATGAAGGGGATCGTGGTAGGTGCAGAAAAGATGTGAGCGGTTCACCGGCCCCCTCGCTCGCCTCCCTGACAACTTGTGTCTCTCCGGACTGGAGGGGGGCGAGGAGGCTGCACGGTCCCACGCGCCGCGCTCCCCTGACGTCATGACGTCCGGGCCGGGCCCTCCAATCGCCCCGCTGCATCTGACTCGGGCTGCAAATAGATAAATAAATAAATCTGCGTGTGTGTGTGTGTGTGTGTGTGTGTGTGTGTGCGTGTGTGTGTGTGTGTGTGTGTGTGTGTGTGTGTGTGTGTGTGTGTGTGTGTGTGCGTGTGGATGACAAAAGCCCGATCCGGGGTTATATATTTAGTTTCTTTCAAACATTCAAAGCAAGAAAAAAAAAAGTGCATTGGAACAGTTTCGATCCCGTTTTGCGGATGCACATAATTTTCATAACGACGATGAAGAACAGTATCGTTGCAATGTATTTAAAAATGTGGGAACGCTTCTGCGTAAAAAAACAAAAAACAAACATTTATCCAGCCAAGACATCCGAGATTTGTTTTAGTTTAACTAGTCGACACGTTTCATTTCTTAGTCATTCAGTGAGACAATGACTTATTATTGATATATATATATAATTAGAATACATTTTGATCCATATTGCAAATTATTATTTTCATCTTGTCTTGTGTAGATTCATACAGATAAAGGAGGACTTGCTTGCTTCCCCATTTATATATATATATATATATATATGTCTTTATATTTAAACCTCAGCTTTTCGCTTTCTCTTGGTAAAACATCAAAATCATTTCCCATGTCGTTCTGGGAAAATTTGAATTCTTGGAAACCAAATAATCAGAATTAGACTGTTGTCTTGGAGCGTCGATATTTATTTTAGTAAAATGAAGAATTGCTGCAGTCATTTGGGTTTTTTTGGACATAAATTGAGCAGATGAGAGAATGAGCTGTCTGCTCCACCCATCTACTCGAGAACAAGGCCATCTACTGGAGGGAAACCAGAACTGCATCTGTTAGAGAAGGAGCATATTAATTCAGTCTATAAACATAACTGTCTACTTATGTATTGGACATGAAAAATAAAGCCTTGCTCATAAGTAATTTATGTAAGTGAAATTTGAATTACATGACTGCTGCCTGCAAAGTGGGAGGAGAAGTTTTCTGTTGCTGGTATCAGCTGTGTATCATTTTTATCGGTGAATTCTAAAGAGTCACTTGCTCCACATCCCGAGTCTCCCGCCCGTCACAATTTAGGCTCCTGGTATTGTGTATTGTTTCTGGTGACATCAGAAAAGGCTGTCGGGGACACTGTTTTATGTGAAGTGTAATCCATCATTGCAAAGGCAAAGACACAGAGCAAATAATGAAAGAGTTGAGAGGCACAGAGTGATGATTGAGCTCCTATAAGACCTCAGCTGACATGAAGGTATGAGTCCAGTTCACATGCATGAACCGGCATCACTTGACTGAAGCTCAGAGGGCTCGAGATGAATCTAGGGGCACATGATTCACCTGGAGGCCTTCAACCAGATCGTTTATGTTCTTCTATTCTTTTTTTTGTTGTAGTTTTGGTTTTTTTTTCATCCTGTCATACAAACTGTTTGTATCACTTTAGTGTATGACTGAACATCTCTCTGCCTCTCCGTTGTGCACAATTTCTGATCTGTTCTATTCTTCACTCAAAAGAAAAAATTGATATATAAGTAAATGTCATGAACTCACCCTCACTGTTCATGCCTGCAAAACTAAATATTGCAATTAATATTACAAAAAGACAAAGAAAATCAGTTCAACTCTATCTTGTTATTATCTATATAAAAAAATACAGCGCTTAATCTGGAAAATCTTACTAAATATAACAAAAGAAAGCTGTGAAAGTTGTCAGTTACTTTAAACTATCTGCTCAAAGATAAACTCATTATATCTTGCAGTGAAATGATTCTCTGTAATTTATACAATAAAGTGAAACTAAATCAGATATTGTATTATGTGTATACTGTTGTTTTTTTAAGTTCAACAATAACACCACAATTTTCCAAAGTGTGCATATATGTAATTTCTTCCTAATCTTCAATGAATATAAATTTCCTCATTTTCTAATCTGTGATTGCCAAGTAAAAAGTGTCTTCCGACAGAGCTAATGGTCTTTGAATTGAATTAGGACGCATCAACTAAAAGTGAACATATTTTAGTTGAGTTCACATTGATCTTTGTCGTAGGCTAGACCTTACTCTGAATGAAATGTGTAAGAGGTGACTCAACGTCTCCAGTTCGAGTCCGCTAAAAAGACATGATGTTTTTATAGTATCATATTTAAGCCACACATAATTCTCATTGTAAAAAATGAGCTGAATATAATAGAAATTTGATGCAGGTCGCTTAAAAGACTGAGATTTTCCCTCTGTTCTGCTTCCACCTGACCTTTTCACTCTGCCCTCAGAGAGCTCATTACAGCCATTACTTTAATCTTTACAGTCTCAGTCACTGTCACTAAACATCTGCGAGAGCTTAAGTCCAAAGCTGTTGTGGCTCCCTGTAAAGAATCTCCTCCGCCGAGTGTCTACTAAACTGAATGTGGCTCACATCAAACATCGCTGAGGTCAAATCCCTGGACACTTGGCGTCAGGACCACGGATGCTGCTGAGGCTGTGAGAAACGCACAGAGTGGGAAAATGTGTGGAAGGAGCATCGTCGCATGCTGTGTAGCATTTCTCTGCAACGTGCAGCCTGTGTGGTGAGATCAAATCTACTATAAAAGGTTAATTATTATAACTGAGTGCAGTGCTTAGGTAATTCTCCAGGTCAAAGGTAGGCATACAGTGATTTTATAATACTGTACATTCAATGTGCAATGAAATATCGCATGCGGCATCACTGTTTGTGACCCGTTAATGACTGCAGGATCCAACCCAGTCATCCCGGCTGTCACTCCAGCATGGAAGCCTCCCAGAAGAATCTCTAATCACAATTTGATGGGGCCCATTAACCTCATGAAATATATATGTGAGACTCAAATCGCCCACTTAAACTTTGGCAAGAGCCAAATGTTCTTGTTTGGAATTCAGGGGGGCTTTTGTTCTGGGCTGCGTTACTGAACTTTTCGCAGTGACTCGTTCCTCTCCTGAATGTTTTAGGGTTCCGTGGCACTTTGCCTCTATTGTCAGACGCATAAGTAATTTACAATGGCCAGCCCCCTCAAACTCCCCAGGCTGGAATCAGCTGAAGTTGTGCCAGTTGGTATATGTTTGTTGGAGCGTCTTCATTATAATTCCATTTTTTTCCCCTCATAGAAACACAATCCAACCCATGTCAACACAGTGAATACTTGTTGTGTCTGTTTTTTGAACTGGATGATGTCATTAAATTGAAGGGGATGATATGATGTGTGAGATCTCTCTTTTGTAGCTCTGCTAGTTACAAGCTTGCTCAATTCAGGATCTACTAGGATAGGACGGTTTGTAGACTCCCATACTGTAAGTCAACATCGATTCAAATTTAAGTATGGCATCAAATCATGACAGAAGTTATCTCAGGACACTTTTTTCATAGATCAGGTCTAAACTCTCTTTTAACAGGAAGAAATCCACAGAAATATGTGTATTAAGAGAAATAATAATAAAACAAATAATTATAACAATAGAGTTAATAAAAAGACAAATGATAATAAGGACGTTGGATGTAAGGAGGTTTCAAACACAGATGCATAATTGTACTGAGAAATGTGTTGAGTGCAAAAGTTTGATTTCTTCATTGACGGCCTGTCATTCAACCTGAATTAGCAACAGCACAAGTACATACAGTTTTAGTACACGTGGTCTCATATGGAATCAAAACTCCTACTCTTACTTTAGCTGATGTTTTTGTGTTCCATAATTCAGGACAAGGCCCGAAGAGCAGTGACTTCAAGCTGTTGTACGAGCCGGTGAGTTTCTGTCTGTTTCTTCTTACGCATAAGTGCCTTTGTTTGTGTGCCTTTGTTTGTTAGTGTGTGTGTGTGTGTGTGTGTGTGTGTGAGGTTAATATCAACCTTTTTGTTTCCTTTGTTGGCCATTTGTTTGTGATTGAATTCAGGATTAGAGATTTATTTTGATCATAAAATGAAATAATCCAATCTGTTTATTGACAATATAGACATATTATAAATAATGTGTACTTTATTACAAATGAATCAGACTGGTCATAAGACATGAATCAAGTAACATTCATACCAATATTTCACTGAGATAATATTACTATAGAAAATACGGGGGGGGGACTTCTTCTCCTAACTGCCACAACGCAAGACATTGTTTACTGTACTATACGATATTATGTACTATAACCAGTACATATTTATTTCAATCTTAATGGTTAAATAACTTCATTTGAACGTTTTTGCTCACTCAGAGACACGGCAACATTTGAACTTCCTGATATGTAGTTGATGGTTTAAAGCTCTAAATGATTTACCAGAACCAATAGAGAGTTTGGCTTTAAGTGCTTCGAGTCCACTCTTATGTCCAGAGTCAGCCAAAAGTGAAATTAATATCAGCACTCAGGTTATAAGATATTAAAAGTGTGTAAACAGATATCTCCTCAAATCATTTGGTAGTGACTTTGGGGCCAATGGTTCAGGTATTACTTTTACATGATCTGACTAAATTGCATTAAAACTAATTTTTTATATATATAACACATCACTGATGGTATGTCTGCATGCAGAGTTATTTATTTTGTGACAGGTGCTCAAAAAGGCCTCCACGAGAAAAAAGAAAAAAAGAAAAATCACATCCCCATGCCAGCGAGGACGCTCTGAGAGGGGAACCATGTTGCGGATTCATAATTCATAATTCTGCTGAGTTAATGCAGTATACACATGATAATTAGTATTAATTTTTGATTGGCGCCTCAGGGCAGTTCTGCATTGTTGGGCTGAGGAACCAGTGCCATTATTACCTTATTAGTGTAACTGTCAGTCGCCTGTTTTATTTTACAAATGCACACTTTGTATTTTATTATCAGCTGCTCTCGTCAGCACAAAGCGGCAAGCTTGTTGCAGATCAGTGGGTTTAACAAGAGACTGTGTCACTTAAATGAGGAAAGAAGCATCTCTGGACCAGTCAAAACAATACTATCACTAGTGTGTGTGTGTGTGTGTGTGTGTGTGTGTGTGTGTGTGTGTGTGTGTGTGTGTGTGTGTGTGTGTGTGTGTGTGTGTGTGTGTTTGTGTGTGTGTGTGTGTGTGTGTGTGTGTGTGTGTGTGTGTGTGTGTGTGTGTGTGTGTGTGTGTGTGTGTGTGTGTGTGTGTGTGTGTGTTTGTGGGTGTGTGTGACGCCTCTGCACACACTCACACAGCTGGTCTGTACATTTCTTTTGCTTAAACGAAAACGAAAACGGAGAGAGAAAAATTAAAAATCATAATACTGTACTCAGATCAAATTAAACATGAGAACAGGAACGCCTTACAACATGAACCAATCTGATAGGAGCGCGGCAGTTGGATATGATGCAGCATCCTCCTGTTGTTCTATCTACCAACTTATGAAAGGATTCATTACTTTTTATCTTAACATATGGATTTTAAATGCATTAATTACTGCTAATTGTTTTTATTTCCCACGAGAAAGGGGCTAAAACCATCTTTAGTCAACTTGGAATTTAAAAGACAAATATTCGTGTTTTATCATTTGAGTCATTTTTCAGGTAAAAATTCCAGAGGTTCTCTTGTTTCAGCTTCTGAAATGTGAGGATTTGGTGCTTTTCTTCATTCTCTGTAAATTAGATATCATTGATATTTTGACTGTTGGTGGTCGATAACCAGGAGTCTTGTTGAGCTGCTTTGAGCTCAGTGACGGGGATTTATTTTACAGTTTTCACAAGTTTCAGACAATGAACTGATTCATTGGGGAAATAAATCTGCATATTAATTGATTATTTCTTGCAGCTTCAGCCTGAAGACTTGACTGTATTCTCGTGCTGTACAACCCAAACGTGATTTGGGTATAATTTAACATTAAGCTTTATTCTTCTTCCGTGTGCTCTTTGGTGTTTTGCTTTCTGACCAACTGATTAACTCGGTTGTGTCACAATCTGCCTGTTTTGTAAAGCACTCGTGTTCTCACACCTGAGGGAAGCATTTCTGTGTGAAGGCAGAGGTTTCAGCATCACTTTAGGGTATTTTATTAACAGGACAGCAGGTGCACGACTCCCTGACCCACTCCCTCCACCAGCTGTGTGTGTGTGTGTGTGTGTGTGTGTGTGTGAAAGAGAGAGAGAGAGAGAGAGAGAGAGCTTGTGGAGCCCAAATGGCAGGCAGCCAGAGCTCGGGGAAGCTGACTGAGCTTGGCAAATTGACTGGTGGCTCTGGTGAACCAAAAGCTGCCTCCCTCTTTAGAGGAAACTTTGAAAAGCTGTTTGTGCTGCATGCAGCTGGACTCTGAAGGGAAAGGGGGCGTGCTTTTTCTATTTTTCTACTTTTTTCCCCCTGTCTCTTGAGTGAAAAAGGCCCTCTAGATTGACAGCGTCTTTCATACTGTATTATCCAGCCTGGCTTTTAACTCCAGGAGAACTGTGTTCACAAATTGATGCTCTGCTCCTTTGGGGCTGTAGCTGAAACATTAAATTGTACTAAAATATTCATATGTGAGTGCATTTAGCTGAGAGCAATTGATGTGCGACTCCCCAGAGGCCAGATGGAAATGTTGCGAGGCCCCAGCATGCGCTTGCAGACACCCCAAGCTCCGGCCGGGATAGTGATTGTGATTTAGCCGAGGCGACCGACTCGGAGTAGGTTGAAGTTTACCGGATTCAGGACGGCTGATGTCAGTGCCTGCCCTGGTGGCCAGAGACAGGACAGGGTATCTGGTGTGTTCTGCTCCAAACCACTCGGCAACTGAGAAAACAGATTTTGGGACGAATAAAAAGTACAGGGACAAAAGAAAGCAGTCAACCAGCCACTCAGCTTCAAGAAAATCACTCACTGGTTCCAAAATCAGTGTTAAAAAAGGTTCCACTTTTGTACTGAAACATTTCAGGGTATTAATGCTTGAATTAGATTTTCATTTTTTTATGGACAGACACTCAAATATTATTGACTGAATTCAGTTCTTATACAATTCATGCAAATTCTTCACGAATTATATTTCTACATGTTAGTTTTCTCAAATGCAGGACTAACAGCATCTGACTGACAGTAAGTTAAATAAAACAGAGCTGATATTAACTTGTATTGTTATTCTACCTGGAGTATATATATATATATATGTGTATAATTTTAGGTTGCCTCATAAATATTCTTATATGTAATCCATTAACACAAAATAAGCTTTTCACAGGACTAAACTCTTAATTTATTTCAAAAAACGTTGTGTTTTGGACAATAAACGACCCTTAGTCAGAGATGTTTTCATTCACATTTGGATTAAAGATTAGTGTAAATCATTCATGTTCTCTGACAGTATGCACTTACGTCTTAAAACTATGTATGCAAGTTACTGTGAATGTTTGGTCGAGATGTTAATGCATTCATTCCAGAAACAAGGCATTGAGTATAAATACATACATGGTTTTGGTTGGATTTAATTAAATAAAAAATATCTGTGGAGGACATTTCCCTGAAGAGTTGTGCTTTTTTTTCATAAATGTTTTCTAATTTAGCCTTTAGGTAGCAAGTCATGCATAACTACATCCGTACACGCCGGATTGCTGAATTAATTTTGGTGTTCCGTTCCGCAGATTATTTTATTCAGTTGTTGCAGAGTGATGTAGTGTCCCGTCTCCCTGAGGAGCAAGTCAGTTGAGTCCTCATGTTTATCACATGACTAACTAACTTACCACTTCATCTGATTTCTTATAACATATGCATATAACATTCTTTTTTCCCCTTTCATTTAGGTACCAGAAGACACAACCGTTGTATGTAAATTAAAAAAAATAAAAAATCTTCTGTAGCCATGACAACAGTCTCCTGAGTGGATTTCTTCCACCAAGCTAATCGCCGGATCCTGTGCACTTAAGAAGTATGTTTCAGAGAGAGAACCTGAGAAGCTTTTTAAAGAATGATGTATAATTTATCTGTATTTTTCCTCCTGCTTCAGAGCCTCTTGAAAGAGTGTCCTGTGTGAGACGTGTTCTGAATCTGTCAGACCGCGGCAGTAATGCAGTCGAACTCCCCACATCTCTTTCTTCTCAATGAGACTGACCCTCTTTTCAACATTATGCCCAGCTGTTCGGTGCCATAGGGGCTGTGCACTGAATCTCTTCCAAGCACTTGAGGACAACAAAAAAATCAGGTTCATAAACAAGACCACCTTGGTGTTGTTAACATGAATCAGTGAATGCCTCCTCTGCAGGAAAAGGAAAAAAAACAAACGGCAACTAAATAAAATGCACATAGAACTTGACAGCTCACATGAGTTTGACAAAATCTGGTTGGATTAAAACCCTGCATGAAGAACTTTTTGGCCACTTCTTCAGAAACAACCATGACATATGGCATTATTACCCTTTAAATTAATATGGTGAACTTGTTCGCTAACAGTTTTTACTTACACATCAAGAGTGATTTCTTGTGAGTGCAATATTCACTCTCCTTGTTCATGGTGTGCACCATCTCCAGATGGTAATATCTGGCTCTTCAGCTGCAGAAAACCAAACCAATAAACTAAAAGACACGTTAAAGCTTGTAGGGGTTGAGAGGAACTGCAAACATTACCTTTGTTGTTTATTTCCATAGCTCTTGGCAAATAAAGGAATACAATTTGACACTTCATTTGCAACATTTCTGAGTTGTTGGTAATGAAGTGCCATTGTTTGTGTAGCAATTGCAAAGCAGCCTTTTTGAGAAAACAACAAGCATTTTCATTCATATTCGCTAAGTCTACAAAGGCAGTGGTGAGCATAATGTTTAAATGCTTACAGGTGTATTGGCTATAAAGTACTGCTTGTACAGTAATTAAAAAGATCTAATATATTTAAGTGATTATGGCATTTAACATGTAGTTGATACTGTATTTTTGATCTGCGCAGTCCACAAAAAGGATTCAATTTGATGTGAAATGATTTCTCATCTCTTTTTGTAAACTACACAGTGATTTACTGTTTATGTAAAGAAAGAAGGAAGCATTTATCCTATTGTGCCTATGAGTCGCTACATGTGAGTCTTATCTCAGAGGTCATCGCTTTCCCTTTGTTAATGAGAATAAAAACAATGATCATGTAATGTTAATGCAGTTAAAGTGACTCCCTCTGTGACATTATTAAAACATTTCAATAATTAAGTGTCTAATGGTCACTGTTAATTCACTCAGCTTCCTGTGAACGTGACAGGGACTACACCCCTGGTTTCAGTGGAGAGGTCCCACAAGCAATTTACCTCTTAGCATGTCTCCTAAAGGTCTGCTCAGTGTCCCCGCCTGTCAAAATTCAATGGTAAACTCAGACCATGATACGTATTGGCAAATTGGGTTAATATGAATCATTTAGGCATTAATTTCATTTATCCTTTGGTTGTTAAGGAAAGGCGTTTGGCATCACGCGTTTTGTCCTGAGTTGGTGCCGCAAAATTTGCTTCCTCTCATGCTTTGCACAAACAAATAATTAAGGACAGAGCTGGAAGTTAAGCCGTATGAGTTATCTCTTCTTTTATATGGCTGGGTGAGCTAAGGGTTCAGGTTGGAGGCACAGCACCTCCACTTGAGATATTAATACCTAGGCAGCCGTGACAGGCTGGCCGAGCCAGGGCCCTGGCGCACGTATTCAACAGGGTTCCTTTGTGCGTGTCGAGGGCCAAGCAGTTCATTATTTATTCACTAGCTTCATGGCATGAGATAGGATTGTTGTTTTTGTGAACTAGATTGATGTGATGGGTTGTGGTAATTGCAGGCTGCAGGTCCAGGTTATCAACTTACACGTGGCTCAATTCAAATGACCCACAGCACTGTCGGCTGCTGAAAACGATAAAAAACTGGTTGTGCTTTTTTTTCAATGACATAGGAATGTTGTCTTTACAAGCCTTTTGCTTTTACATTCAGCCAAATTGATGCAGCTGGTTTACCTGGCACTTATCAGCTTGAAAAGGCAAACATGTCTCTGCGTTGTTTGTGGTATCTTAAGTATTAGAATTTGTGCTATTCCAATTACTACTGAACGTATTTCACAAAACTTTGTGAAAGGATGAGACATGGGCCAAGAAAGAGCTCAAAATATTAGTAGGATTTTTTAATCACTTACTTTAACATTGTGAGATAGGGCTTTTTTCTTTCTTCCATTTTTTCACTGATTTCCCAAAAATCTGGCATATTAAGGGCACTGATGTCTATGGGTGTGTGCAATTTGGTGTGGCTTGATTGAATCTGAGGGGACTGTCGGGAGGTATGTGCTCTACTGGGTGCCATGTTTATTTGATTTTTAGGATGTTTCAGAGATGTGCACATATTGACAACAAATTAACAATTTACTGACAATTAACTCATAACCCTTTTATCTGCAGTAAATCTGTAAAATAAAATAGTAACCAGCATCTTTGCACAAGAGGTTTGGGGTGTTGGCATCAGCATTCACTTGTGATAAGGGAAGTTATGATGAGTACAAGACTAATGTCACATAAATACATGTGGTTTGGAGTAGTTCAGTAGTTGGTTGATGATGATATGTTTGTTTTTCTTGAAATATGATACGTATGCAACCGCAAAGATTAGACTTTAATTTGAGTGTGCTGAGGAAAGCATTGTCAAATTGTAAACATATGTTTTAACTTCTCTTTTCTCATGCAGACTCCTTCTGAGTGAGGCTCCGTTTCATTTTTTCAATATCCCCTCTACATGTCACCACTCATTACCTATAAATAGAGAGAAGAGATTGCCCCATGCTTTATCAGTGTAGATATACAACTGCTGTGCGTGCCAGAAAATGAAATAATATCAGCATTGGCAGAAAGTGAAGCATTGGCAGATTGTACATTGGCAGGGAAGTATTGATATGTTCCTTTGGGCTGCACTAACTGTTAGTCAAAGGTGTAGTTTGATGTAATCTTTCCAATTGTGGGTCAACACTGTTGACCCTCACTCACAGAATGAGTGTTAAGTTTTGTGTCACCGAAAACCAAGAGACAGAATTCTTATACAATATATGTAAAGGTCCACTTAGCCCCCCTGTACGTCTCATTTAAAAATGAATTAAACAAGGCTCTTCTAAACAATCCTCAGTAACAGCTCTGAAAATGAAGTACTTCATACTCAAATCTGAAAACACTTGTGTTGACGAAGAGTTATTAACAATTAAAATATTCTCCAGATACTTGTAAACATTTGACAAGCAACATGATGGTGCAGTTTGTCTTGTGAATTAATGATATGAGAGGGTAATTAGGGACCCGTGCTGATTCCTCTCACGACACACTCGTAATGACTTCACCAATTAGCAGTTGCAGTGACGGGTCTTCTAATGTTAATAACCTTAAATAATTTAATTTTTTTTAATCATATGCAAATAAGGAGATGATGATCAAATGTTATACAGTGCGTTGGTTAACTTTGAGCCCAAGAGAACAAACATATTTGTTAAGCGTGTGCCCAGTGGTCGTCATTGGATCCCATGTTTCGGATCTGAATCAATTAGAATAGCACCTTAACACGGGTCAGTAAACGAGGAGCAGTTAAGGAAATACTAACTTTTATTTTCGCTATTTTCAATCAAATGACAACACCTGCATTTGGCAATCCTGTCGTCCATATCAAGTTTACAAAAGTGTCTGTAAACATTAAAGTGCAAAGAATTTGCTTGCCATTGAGGGCACATATCTTTTTAAAGGTTCATGCTACAAGCACTCCAGTCTAGTTTTTATTTGAAGAATCCAGTCAATTTAGTCATTCCATCCACACGAATAAACCCCACTAAAACAAAAAATTCTGTTCAGTAAAGTTCGATGATCCAAACGAACGACAGTGACCGAACAAACCAAAAGGTGAAAAAAAAGAAAAGAATTGGTTGTTTTAATATTTCAGCCAGTCTTAAGTACCCTGTGACTGTTTGAACAAAGACACCACAATGAATGTTTAAAATTGATGACACAAATAAAAAAGAAACAGAATAGCAAGAAGAAAAGAAAAAACACTCACTGCAGAGAACGGTGTCTTGGTTTGTTCAGCATTTAAGTTTTGTTCAGTATAGGCTTGAATGGCCCCTTGCTGGTTTAATTCATGTTGAGTTCAGTGCATTCAGGACCTAGTCAAAGTGAGAATTCCTGATGAGAAAATGTGTCCAAGAAAACATCAGACTTCCCGTTATGGGATGTTATTGTTGATATTGTTGTTGTGCTATTTCAGGGCATTTCTGATTTTAAAAATCCATCACGAAGGAGCAGGGGAGGTATGGCAAAGGGCCTTAAGAGTTCTTATTGTCTTTTCTGCTATATAGTGTTCTGAACGCGTCAAGGGAAGGAGCATCAGTGTCAGCTAGAATCAAAGGCTCGAGCTTGCTCTGGATGGGCTAAGATTGGATTTACAGAGCAACAGAAACGTTTCAAAAATATTATGGGGTTCCTCTCATGAGGTCTAACCTGCCACAGGAATTCAGACGTGTGCCAAACACGGTGGCGGTTAAAAGGGGAATAAAAACCCATCCTGTTTCTGTGTAAATGTATTGTTGTATTGTTTATGTATCAGGCATGTGCCCCAGCGGTGTGTCAGCTGGTCCCAGGAGCCGGTACTTCTCCTCCAGGGACGGCTCAGTGGTGCCGCCCTGCAGGTGGATCAGTGGCCTGGTCTGCAGAAGCACACGACCCCTTCCGCGGCCCCGCCTCTCCTCTTGGTTCCTGCGATTGAAGATGTTTATTCTGTTGTCCAGCTCAGGGCTGGCCTTTTCTGAGCCTGTAGGGCTGGGAAGCTTAAGGTTGACGGGGTCCACCGCCAGGCCCTTTTGGGCAAGGCAGGGGTCCTCGGAGAGGGAGGAGAGTAGTTCCTGCACCACCATGCTGGGGCCCCTGGGGTCTTGGCCTGAGAAGGAAGGAGGGCAACAGCGATGAGAGCTGTAGCTCAGACTGAGGTCCTGAGCCGTGCTGCTGCTGCTGCAGTCTGTCATAGATGAAGCCGGGGTGTGGCTACTCAGGCTGTGAGGCCGCACCGTCAGGCTGCCACTGGACTGTAACATGCTGGCGGAGGCGTCACTTACAGCGCTGCCCATCCGCTCCAGAGCGAGCATCGTGTTTGACTGAATAGGATTTGTATTGGTGGGGAGGTGAACGTCGATGGCTGCCATGGTGATGACACGCGTGCCCAAGCCAGAGGCCCCAGCATCTTCCGAGACAAAACAGAAAACACAGATAAAACAAATTTACCCTTCACCTCTTTCACGACAAACTCAAAGAAAAAAGAAAACAGTAGTGTAAATGTTACAACCTCGGACTGAATCATGCTGCTGTCTTTGGGTCAAGTCTGAGATATTTTATCCTAATTTCATTGAATGCAACAGTACATTTTGAGAAGATTGATAACATTATGCATAGGCCATCAAACGTGAACAATTAACAAATTTATCTGGCAAATGCCTGGATAAATATGTTTTGCATTTACATTCAAATATTTACCTAAATATTAAGTTCAGAGTGTTCGTAGTCCCTTACCACTGCTTGCTTCACTGTAGTATTGGCTGATGTAGTTGTTCATGTCATCCTGCCCGACTGGATCTGAGTTGAGATAAATACATGTAAGCAAAATGTTGAGATGAGAATCACTATTTATTTTTTGTAGACAAAAAATATTGGCATGTGTTTGGATGATTTGTTATATAAGTTGTGCTTGTAACACATCTGTGTTTATTTCCAATTTTTATAGTGACTCAAACAGTCCCCTGCATGTAGAATCTTCACTGTAGAATTGTTTATGTACCGTCATCTACTATTACTCCGGTATTACTTAGTTAAAGTCAGATTATGGACAAACAGATATCTGCAGAATTCATATTACCAAAAACGAATAACTAAATAATATTCAGATTTGTTCCCTTTACCAGACATTATTCATTTTTTGAATAGCTAAAAATAGGTACTTAATGAGAACGACCACTGTATCCATTAGTGTTGCCTTTCTTCACAGAACTTCTGGCTACATCCATAAGTTTAATCAATGAATGTCACATGAATGTGAAATAAACTTGTTGCAGCTTAATTGTTCAAAATTTGGTTAAAACATGTTGCTTTCTGCTGATTCTTCCGTTTCCTTTGTTACCACTTGATGGGTCTTTATTAATGGTTTGTGTTGTCGTATTTGCTCCTGTTTGTCCTGCCCTGTAATGTCGTGGATGCTGTACTAATCAATTACTTCTATGAACTGTACAAAATGGGCAAAATATGCATGTTGTCATCGTAATTAGAGTTGATACATAGTTTTGCACTGGTTGTTGAAATGTTTGGTTACCCATAAATAAACAAAACAATGCATATTATTATAGTATGAGAGCAGAAAGTCATTTAATCAGATAACAGGAGGTGACCATTCAAATAGAGGGTTAAATATAGTGTAAATGACTGCGAGTGTAATTGGATTTCACACCTTTTTCTCTGTGGGTATTTTGGTCCATTTCATGGTTAACAGCGCAAAACTAGTCCAGATGGGAAAATATCTCTTATGTTTACAACATAATATCGACGACATCTCTCTGCATTAGCTGCACCCTAGTGCACCAGAAATCTACGTGGAGCAGGGGCAGGGTGGGGTTGGTTACAGGGATGAGAGACATGGGGCAGAATGAGGGAGAGCGGGAGCTCTTTGTTCGGGCCCTGATCCCCGCGGTCTGGCGGGCCTCGGTGTGCGTGGGGACTGGCTGTGATCTGCTCTGCTCTTCCGTTCGCTTGATTGGTCTTGAGCTCACTGTCCGCTGGCTGAGTGCGAACCCAGAGTACCCTGAGTGCTAGCCCCCGTCCCCCGGGACATGCTGCAGACTCTGATGGGTAATTTCATTTATTTTTCAGTCTAAAATATTAATCCCTGAGCCACCCCTGGAGAGGAAGCATTGCACTCACTAAAACAAGACTGAAACAATCGCTCCACAATTAATAACACATGAGTCTTAAGAAGAAGAAAAAAGAATGGGCTGTCCAGCATGCGTAAAAGGGCTCCCCTCTTCTGTCTGTGACAGTCAAGTTACCGGGCTGTCATCTGTCTGTGCAAGAGGAGAGATGACATGCTGAGGTCCATTTAGTTCAAACTATCATTTTGACGTCTGAGGTATTCGTTCTGAAGCAGCATGAGCGTAGAGCCCCAGGAAGATTAGCAACCACCGCAGCTAATAATAAAAGTTAATCAAAGGTAATTGCTATTGATAATAATATACATTGATTTGACTAGATAAGAGCTTCATGGTTTGGGAGTTGTGTGCCACGTAGGCATTTTAGCCATGAGAGCAACATGTCTCTATAGGAATTCCAGTGTTTCTCTGTCAAAATTTCAATTTGTTAAAAAAAACTTGGTTTATAGGACACCTCATGTGGCTCAGCTGTACTTTGGGCATTGTGCTCGGCTAACTAGGCTATTGTAACATGCTATCACGTAAGACGGTTTAACATCATACACACTCACATTGCCACTGACATTTGCCTGACCGCCCTGTTATCATGGCTGCAGACTCCCACCTCTTGGTACATTGCAAATCATGTTTGTTAAGACAGTTTGATCGATGCAGAAGCGTGAATTCAAACGTTCCATTTAAATGCCTATCTTCCTTTGTTGCAGTAAATCTCTCTCTATTGTACCGTGAGTTCTCTGTCACCACAACCCTTTCTGAGCACGGCAACTCCATTGGGTCATTGATGGACCTTGGATGTTGTTTGAATTTACATGGTTTAGAACCCTGAGGTGTTCAAAACCACCAATCTCCTGTGAGTCATCATCATCATCTTCATCATCATCAAAGGCCACCGCGCTGATAAGCGTCCTGTACAGTTGGATGGCTCTCTGCAGGTGAGAGAGAGACTGTATATTGGGCAATACAAGTACATGCGGCTTGATTTGAGTTGACCTAACTCGCCTCAAGCCCCGTGGCCTAAGTGCTCGTCCCAGTGACCATGTTTCTGTAAAAAGGGCCGCTTGTTTCCGAGAGCCAGATTTCCCACTATGCCCTTGGGGTAATTTTGTGGCCGCCGTGGATCCTCCCGGTGCCCTATTGTGGTTTGCAGGTGAAGGGGAACAGATGTTGACAGGAGCCCGCTCCTTCCTAACAAGGCCCAATTCACAGAGCACTCTGTACCTGAAATAGCCCGGGTGGTCGGGGCTGGTTTGGCTGGCCTCGCCACAAAGGGGGGCGGTAAGAGAGACAGTTGGGGAGTGGCAGCGGACAGTGCAGGCTGACGTGGTGTCGGAGAACATGCTTGTTTTCTCCAGGATTCACCAGATCCTAAAAGCTTTTTTTTGCCCTTCATATTGATCCCAGAGCGCCTGCGGTCAGATGGGTGTTGTGTGTGAGCATGGAGGGGCTAAGAGCCTGGCCTCGAAGACGCTCCAGGGCTACTGCTCCAGATTAACCGTACACTACTGTGGCATCCAGTTCACCTGATGTTACACCGCTCGAGACTCTTTGTTCCACATAAATATGTACATACTTTATGCTGCACCTCTCTCCAGGTTTGTCCGGCTGCTTTCTCAAGCAAACACTGCACCTGGCATGTTACGTACAAGCTATGTCACAGTCATTTTGTCATTTTCAGTTTGTGGAATTATTTTTTACCGCCAACTCATGAGATGTTATCAGTTTCATTTCCAGCATCCTTTACGCCAGAATACAAATATACATTTTTAGAAACCATGCCATACCTGCAGTGGTAGTGGGCTCCCTGGGGTTTCTCTGGCCGCCCTCATCATCAGACTCCCCAGGAGTCAAGCCTTCGACAACATGAAAACTCCGGCCCTGTTTGCCCCATACGTGGTGGATTTGCATGGCTGCTTCACGTTCTGCTGCAAGGTCCAGGTCCTGCTGGGCCAGGTGGGCCCTGAGCTGCCGGATCTCAAACTGGAGAGTGTTGAGTTGTGTGTGTGTGTGTGTGTGTGTGTGTGTGTGTGTGTGTGTGTGTGTGTGTGTGTGTGTGTGTGTGCGTGCGTGCGTGAGCATCCAAACAGAAAGTAAAGCAGATGGTCGGGAGTGCGAATGAAGAGGTAAATTAAAAAGGGATTTGAAAAAGGGGCAGGTGAGAAGTTTGAGGAGAGAGATGGATGAAACCGAACGAGAGGGACGAGTGACAAGGAAGGAAGGAGTGACAAATAAACATGATGATGAGAAAAGGTGAGACAAATATGGGGAGAAGGAAAAAAAGGAAGAGAGGAGGAAAAGACAGTATTCCGTAAATTTCAATTTCAATACAGTGAACATAGACAGTAATTTCTCTTTTTTACACCCAGAATACCTAAATAACTTTATATTTGCATAATGGTAAGTGGACTATATTTATATAGCACTTTTCTAGTCTTATTAACCGCTCAAGTCACCAAGACACGCATTCACACACAGTCCTGCTATTTACCGTGCTTTTCCTCTCACATCCATGCATTGCAGGTAGAGCCATCAGAGGCAATCTAGATTTATGGTTACAGTAAGTGTCTTGCCCCAGGACACTTTGGCATGTGGACTGGGGGAAGCAGGAATTGAACCGCCCACCTCTCTACCTCTTGAACCACAGCCGCCAACATTTAAAAAAATGTAACTTGTTTGTGGGGTTAAATCAAGGGGAAATGGACAAAGCTGTCGATATTTGATGATGTTGTATCGCTCAGTCAAGAGCATCTTGGATGAAAACATAACAGCTAGTACAGTGTGACATCAGCTCAGACAAACAACAATAGATCCTACAGATTCCTTAAACTGTCTGAATTGAATTAAAATGTTAACATTGCCTCTTGACTTAACAGGTCATATCATAAAATACCAAAGTTCATTAATAATGAATTGTTTTTCATTGTTACCGTATTGTTTTCTTATGTACAGCATTGACATCGCTCTGTATTGATTTCAAGTTTTTTTTTACGCGAATACAAAAAAGCCTGAATACATTCTTGTTCAAACTGGATCATGTATTCTTAATGTACTTGATATACTTAGTTCCATTGCCAACAATTTGATCAAGCGGGAATTTTTTGAAAGAATCTGATCATTTTCCTTTAAAATCATTATTATTTATGTATTGATTTTTTGTGTGTCTGGTCATAGACCTGCACTAAGTGTGATTTTATTCATCTATTGTGGTCTGTGTTTTCCTGGTGGCATCATAGGTGTGTGTGCTCTGAGGAGTCATGATGAAACGTGAGGACGGATCCGACCGGTTTGTGAGGTATTGCTGCCCTCTGCTGGTGATAGATGAGCTGACAGTTTCATACAAGGCCATCGCTCCTGTAAAACCCTTCATCTTGACAACTCAACAGACAGTTTTAGGGGGTTTTTTTCTGCCAAAGATTAGATGGGGACATGACGATAAATTAACTATAAACTGAATATAAAGCAGTGAGTTAGAAACTTCCATCCATCAAATTAAGACTCTTTTAATAGTACCACACAAACGTCTACAGTCATGATGTGTACAGCACTTCTAAAAACAAACTTAAAAAGTCTGTTTCATGCCGCTCAGCTCTGCACTGACAGTATTTGTCATCTACCTAACCTTCCTCATGACCTGCTTTTATCTCATTTGACAAGCACACAGCATCTGTGATGATGGTTTTGTGTTTAGATTTGTGTTGTTGTGTGTCTTGTGCGCTCTTCTGTGTGTATCTTTGTACACACTACTGTTTGTCATGGTCCTGCTCTGACCAACCAAGGGACAGATGTGAATTAGCTTGAAGATATAATCTGGTACGCTATTTATCGTATGTACCAAACACTTGATATCAAATATCCAAATATCGCTCATTGTTGTTGGCAGTCGTGTGTGTTCTACATGACGTCCCATATACTGCTGTTGAGCATAAACATAAACATTTTAAAATGTTTCTTTTTCGTGTGGATGCAGTCTGGCCGTAAGGTTAAATCTAAGGTGTTTTGATACTCACAGCCTGTTCCTGGCAGATCTGAGTGAGACGCTCCAGCTGCTCCTCTCTCACAGCCTTGGTCTTCTCACACTGCTGGATCTCCAGCTCCATCTCAACTTTGACTTGTAGCACATAAGCTAACGCAGAAGAAGAGGAGGAAGAGGAGGGTGTGAAAGAGAGAGAGAGAGAGAGAGAGAGAGAGAATTGATAAAGTTAGTTCTACTTAACTAAAAACAGCTGGTTAAAATACACACGGTAAAATACACTGAGGTCAAGTCGAGGTCAAAGTTCGGTGACACTGGACCCCGGAGATGTCTGTCAAAGCTCATTTGTCACTGGTAGCTAGTAACTTTATACCTGTACCGAGTGAATTGACCAAGATGCTGATTTTAAAATGTCACAATATTTCAGCAAATGTTATTTCCCAATTTATTTAGTCGACAAGCAATTTTCAACTTTCAAAAAGTATTTACTAGGTTTACATTGAGGGCCAGTGAACAACATCTGGATAAAATAGAAGCCCTGTCCGTTCATAACCATCTGAGGACATTTGTCATTTGGTGGTGTTATTAGAATACAAGACGGACAGGGGCTAAAACAAAAACAAAACAGATGGTGTGAATCTTTCTCTTTGACAATCTATACTGTAAAGAATAAATGTTAGCCAGAGTTTATTTTACTATGGGAGTTGCAGTTGCAGTAAAGCGTCTCTCACCGGACGTATTTTTCTGAGCTTTTATCACACGGCAGCTAGTTTTACAGAAAACGCAGTGTCTTCTTGGAGCCGCACGCAAAGACGTTTGGATGTTTGTGATGCTGTGAAGTCCAGCGAAAATCAACTGAACCAGTATGTTACTTTCGAAATAAAATGACCCTGAAAGACTTTGGACATGAAGACGACAATAACATTTAGGCACAAATGATTCTCAGAGCTACTTTGTCTATGTTGATGGATATCTCACTTCGACAGGCTTTCTGTTTGGTAGTCTGCTTCGTCTTGTTATTGCAGCATGACAGTGATACACAAGATCGTGATCCTGTCATCTCCTCATTCAGTTTTGCCTTAAATCAGATGCTGTTTTTTCCCAGCGATCTGTCTCATCAGTTTCATCAACTCGACAATCTTTTTCTACACACAAAACGGCAGCTGGTTGGTTGTTTTCTTTGTTTGTACACATTGACTGATTTGTGTGTTAAACAAGTACTGGTAAAATATTGAAGATATGACTTGACCATCTCATACACTTACACTTACAATCTCTCTGCACCTGTTATTGGTTTTATGAAATGTGTGCCTAAAAATTGGATAGTGTAAATTTGCTTATCTTGAAAACATGAAGATGATGAACATTACTCAGACAGGTTTTTGTAAACCTACAAGAACAGCAAGCAATTCTGCCTAATCCACTGTGCGGCAGATTGTTTTCTTCCTGTTGGACCACCTATTTTCTGATTCTGTTCGAGCGGTCGATATTTCCCATCTGACATATCACATTGCTAATGAATTCAGCCTGAGGTATTTTTTTTCTAGTCCTTCCAAGTTCTGATGCAGTTCACTCCTCTGTATTTCCACTCCCATCAGTCCGACACAAACATCCCCTCTGTACACGTCAAGCTAATTCTGCCAGAGACTCAATCTCCCTCCCGCCCTAACCGAGCGGGCCCCTCAGTTGAACATTTATTGGTTCGAGTGAGATCCCCCCCTCTGAGGTGTGTTGCCGCCTGCCGAACAAGA
Source organism: Scophthalmus maximus (assembly GCF_022379125.1). Lineage (NCBI taxonomy): Eukaryota > Metazoa > Chordata > Actinopteri > Pleuronectiformes > Scophthalmidae > Scophthalmus > Scophthalmus maximus. Next base: position 17,771,532 of record NC_061518.1, on the reverse strand, counting down.
AAACTCAATCACTCACAAAGATCAAAGCCAACAGGTCGAGGTGAGCAGGAAGAAAATCACGAGTTCATTCCCTGCAACCCAACACTGCAGCTGCATGTTAAGAAGCACGCTCCTCCTGCACAACGTCTTTCACCACAGTGAACCAGTGATGCTGAATCCTGTATAGTATATATCCCTGACATGATATGTCATGTCTTGATGGTGTGTCCTTTACAGTTCAAAATATTTGATCCTTTCAAACCGTGTACTTGTGTATGATTAAGAGTTGGGACTGAAGCCACTCCCCTGAAATCAACCAGGACAGAAATGTTTTTATAGAACCCGTCTGGATTTACAAGAATTTATTGAAGGCAGCCTGTCCTCCAGAAAGCACATAAGCATATTTCCTCAAAATAGTTTAAACGGGAAATATGAGGAAAAACTGTGCTTCACTCATCCACTTTCTCACTTGACATAAACAAATTTGCACACAATTCCTTTGTGGTCTGTGTGCCACTGATCCTGTATGCAGTCGGAGGCCTGTAGCGAGGGTGACCTCCGAACAGATATCGAACCAGTCCGCATTAGCATATGGTGGAGTGACCACTATATTCATTAAAGCCTCTGTGAATCTACTTAACCAGCCCCTTACAATCAATACAAGTTAGAGTAGCAGAGTAGCAGCAATTTACTCTGAGGGATGATTGATAGCAATATTGCACTGAATAGTAAATAATTTGTATAATCATGGAGAGATTGGGGTCATTTAGCTCTGTCAAGGCCAGCTGAAGAAAGATCAGGCATTTCCTTGAGCTGCTCCAGCGAATGAATTGGGGGCCACCTAATAACGCAACTGCGATGGACAAGTATTTTTGCCTGGCTCACCGTCAATGATCCTCTTGACCCTCCAGATGCGCAGGGTGATGATGAGGCTGATGGCGTCCCAGGGGCTGCTGGGCCCATTGGCCACCGTGGAGGCCACCATGGGGGCCAGCGACAGCACGATGACAGCACCATCAAACACCTACGTGGGGGTCATTCACACATACAAACTATAAACATGTGCAAATGTTGTTGGCTACCATAAGTCCCAACCCTCCAGACCTGACCTCAACTCTGTGGTGGTTTATAGTAAGTATAATTCTGCCACCATGTTAGCTTAGTTTAGCCCAAACACTGGAAACAGGGTGAAACAGCATGCTGGGCTCTATCCATAAGTGACTTTGTGACAAGCTACACTTAGCAGCTGCTTGAGTTAGGTTCATATTTACCACATTGACATGGGGGTGGTATGAATCTCTCATCCAACCCTTGGCAAAGAGGGGACATGCGTGCATCCCAAAATATTGATTTATTCATTTAAGTGTAAAGCCTGGAAATGTATATATACTTATAGGTATATGATATATATGATTGATCTGAAGATCTGCCAGTAGACACAGAACACCGGTACTAACCTCAACTTTGTTTTCAATGTAGTCCCAGATGCCGAGCACAACGATTCTGAAGACAGTCTGAGACAAGACAGGAGAGAGAGAGATGAACGAATTAAAATAGATAAGTTAGACCTGATACATGTAAAAAAAAAAAAAAAAAAAGACCCTGTGATGTTGTCAGTCTTTTAAGTTGTCACATCCAACAACATTTGTCAAGATACGTGAATGCAGACTGAATACTGCAATATGATAACTATGCAAGAATGCCATATCTGACTCACCAAATGTAGCAAGAAATAGTATGAGTAATGGTATTCGATTAATTCAAAAATACGTTCCAGATAAAAAAAAACAGTAGACTGTAATGCCTTTGCCTCATCACACATGCCAAAGTATGTGCAGCCAATTTAGCTCTGCATAACAATCATCCTTGATGAAGCTACTTCTGAAGCAAAGCTGTTCCCTGATATTGATTGTTGACCTACAAAAGACGCAACACTTGTAATCTGATCACCTATCAAATTCCACATTCCGCCCTGTAAATGCTGTGGGCCTCCTTGTTGAGGAAGTTCCATTGATTTACAATCCAATTAGCACGGGGTGTCATGTACAAGTGGTCCTGCTAATCCATCATGTGGGGCACGTGTTGGACAACAGTCCTGTTGTTAAATGAGAACTGCAGCGCTGCGCCCACATGTTCGAATCCTGCTCTCTTATTGGTGCACAGGGGCCGCCCGGTAATAAGCCACATCTATATAACACCGTCCCCGGATGATTCTTCTCCTATGATGTCAGTGGGCGAGGTGTTTGGACAGATCGTATTACTGTAACCCCATCCCCACCGCTCATTAAGCTCTGCTGTAATTATTGCTCCGGCTGGCTCACTGGTAATTAATGTTTGGTTTAGGGCATTGGGGCTGAGGCTGTCAGGGTAATTGGTTTGCACTGGGGTGGCCTGTGGGCCAAATTCTCCCACTCCATTTTGTTTTTTCCGCAATTCCAGACTGATGATAAGACATTCTTTTGTCACACAATGGTTGGAATTTTATTAAGACTAATTAAAATTATGGTTCAAATTTTTCAGCCAACCTGCTTCGAGGTAGCATCTCTGAGGCTCAGACTATAGAAGACAGACCGGAGGATAATGGACAAGAGTGGAAATTAAATAGCAGCCACCTACTCTAGTTCCCTTAGGCCTCTACCTGGTTTCCAGGAGACAGGAAATTATCTAAAGAAAGTTTGATTGGTTTAATTTAACCATGCAATAAAAAGAAATGTGATGTGACAGTTCAAAGATCAGGGACCTTTGTGCCCCTGAAGTCCTCTGGTGACCATTAAATATTTTCATTAATGGCGGTACCAGAAATAAGATTCCACAGACGCAAGTACACACATCTTACCTCGGAAAAGAAGAGTGACAGGATGATAAGGCTGATCCAGTGGATGATGCTGGCAAATTGGAAAGCATTGGAGACTGTTGGGAGAAGAAACGGGACAAAATGTTAAACTGCACACAAGAAACAATCCAAGAATTCAAGGTGTTCCTCTGTCGCTGAAGTGAATTGAGATTTAGAAAACATACTCAAAATTAGAAACATCTTTTATCCTCTGTGGGTTAGAGTTCAGGTACTGTTATTCAGTGCCAACATAATGCTTTTAATTCGGTTTTTAAGAACATGTAGAAGCAAGATAACCTTTTTCCTTTCCTGATTTTTTCAACCTTCCACCAATATCAATGCCCTTCCAGCTCCTCTGTTTCATTCTGTCCATCAGCATTTTTACTTCTTTCCATACCACAGAGTGCATCCATCAATCCACAGTGCCAACCTGAATTTACCCACGTCCTATGCCACTAATCTTTCTGTGCACTCTGTCACTCACTCCCACCTCACTGCCCACTCGGCTATTCGTCGACAAGGCACTAGATCTCAACACGGTCCCCACAGTGAGACTCAGGTATCATCAGAGCTGGACGCTGGCCAGCAAATCGATGGGGACGTGAGCCTGCTGCCACAGACAAGAGACTAGGTTCATTATCACCTCCCTCCATCACTCCTCCTCACAACCGTTTACCTTCCAGTTCCGCCGGCCCCACTGTGACTGGCACAGGAGTGATGGAAGGACTGGACACTAACTGCACACCCATGACCGTGGCAGCGCACACACGGCCAGTCGGGGGAGAAGGACTCAGATCTTTCACTTAAGCTTATATACCAATACAGCAATATAGAAATCACCATTACCAGTACTACAATCAAAGTCCAACTCAAGTTAAAAAACAGAAATTTTATCAAAAGAGAACCAAAAGTTCAGGCTGATGTATTAATATGTAGTTGACATTATTCAATGCAACATTGACAAGCCTCTGTTGTAGCTGACAAATCTAGTGGGTCAGTGTATCAATAATGTTGTAGGAAAAGACAAATCTGCTACAAAAATGTGCTCTTCTGTGTTTATTCATTTATTTTTAAATAGAATAAATATAACCATCAGAATGTTCGGAGGGAAGCGTCTCTTTGGACATCTGAAATGTGACACTGAGTAGAGTGAGTAGCTGTTTTCTAAGCAGTCACAAGTCAAAATGACTGGGAACCCCTATTTAAAAATGTTCTGTACAATAGGAGGCTATAATATTAATACATTAGTTGGTTTTTTTCAAATATAATCTGGAAGGAATAAGTAAATATAGTTGTAAAATAAATACAATGTAGTAGAACGTACAATTTTCCCACTAAATTGTTGTATAGTAGTATAGTAGTATAAAAACAAAGCAAGATTCAGCGCGAAGTGCACTTCCTTGTTTTCTCATTATGTTAACCATGATAATGTGTAGCCTCCAAACTTTGTGGATAATACTTTACCAGTGTAATTAAGAATAACAATCCTTTCATTCTGACCCTGCAAACGTGTACATCTCAGTGCAGGAATTGCACCAGTGGAGTAAGTAACAGATTCCGTTTAATGCTCAAGGACACTACGGCATGTAGCTCGCCCACAGCTCGGGTGTGTTGCACTGCATGCCTCCCCAGGTGAGCACCACACCGTGTACTGCCGCTCAGCAAACAAACACCTCCTTGACAAGAAATAAAGGTTAGAAATAAGGGGGAATTAAACAAGCAGCCATGCAAACTATTTACATTGTAGGAGTTTGGTGTCTATGAGCAGCTCCAAAGACAGGAAGAGCACCACCAGGATGACACAGGCCACCAGGATACAGTTGAAGCCAGCGCTGAGCAGACAGACCTGCCACAGGGCGACGCGGCGGCCGCAGCACGGCTTCAGCCAGTTGGACCTAAGGAGAGCAGACACAAAGAATTAGCTGGTGTATAAATGCCGAGGCGTGTTTGGATGATTTCGATCCGGCTGTTTGAACTCCCTGACACGGCCAACAGAGGGTGGTGGTTTGCACTCATGGAAGGTGATGTCGGCTGAAGTCCGGACAAAGTGTGACGGTGACGGCCAGAGCCAAAGGGTAAGTGTGGTCAGAGACAGCATTGACAGGGACGGGGACAGAGGAGCTCTGTGAACTATAGTGACTTGAGCGTCAGCTGTACGTGTGCCTGGAATACTGATGGACTCCTTTTTAACGTGGCGATGAAGGGAGTCACTGTGGAGGATGCTGCTCTTGTGTTCAGCAAACTGCGCGGCCTGTGACACCAGTGAAAGCGTGAGATATGCACACAGGTTCCTTCCTTCCTTCAACTGTGATAAGATGCCCCCTCTTTAAGAATAAATAGTGGGTGAATACTTTTTTTCTTGCCAGGATGTGTAAAGGACTCCAGCGTTTAGGCCATTTAAGTGTTTGGCACGACGGCTCAATGCTATTTTGAAATAGTGGGCTAGTCGTACAGTACGGCTACTACACGAGGGGCTGACAGTAGGAGCTGAGAGAAACAATGTCTCTCACCGGCTCTCCAGCTGGAGTGGAAAGTTGGCTCTGCCCACCACCTTTCCCTTCTCTCCATGCACTGGCATGGACGAGACAGACGTTGGCAGAGCGTCGCCCTCCTCTGATCACGTCTCCATTCCTTGGCGTGGCGCTCACACGAGCTGCAACGGCGGCAAAATGGCTCGAATTTTACTAGGGCTGCAAAACTGATTGTGCCACGCGACTCACAGAAGAATTTGGATATCTGTTCTGTAAACAGTTATTACTATCTCACTTTGAAACTTTGGGATGTAGATCTCTCCTGAAATTATCTTTAAAATGCATTTAAATTGGATGATACAAAGTCAACATTCATCATTAACTCCTAACAAAAAGAAGCCACAAAAGGTCAGATTATAAAGATTTTTGATGAACCATCTCAGCTTCCTTCTCCTGCTAATCATCTAGAAAATACGTGTCGGAGCAATACTTGACTTGTTCCCTTCCCCAGGAGCATGACCATAAAACAGATGCAGAGCATTTGCTGTAGTTGATTCAGTGCCGAGTTAAAACCAACCCCTGTTAGAGACTTTTTTTTATATACGTGTCACTGCCTCATTTCTGACACATGCTCAGTCACCGGAAGTTTTCACATGTGTGGCTCTTTGGCGACTTGATCAAGTTGAAATTTTCACATAGCCTGTACAACAGTTATTCACAGCTGAAACAACCTTTACGTGGATTTGAAAAAATAATAATAACAACATAAAATGATGTATTTTAGCATAGTTCTCAACACATCATTTGAGGTATGGATCGTGAAGGAGTGTGGGGCTCAAGTGGAAAAAAATCAAGTGCAGAAGATCGGAATGGAAACATTTTTGTAAGCTTGTGCTTGTGATTTTTTTTCCCCACCAGTAACACGTTTATGTCATGATGAGCAAAATGTTTTCAGCCGCTGTTAAACCGATCACTCCAACCTCCCGCTGGTTTCTCAGGTGGAAGGATTTGTTCAAGATTGGGCATGGGCTGAGCCGCAATCCTGTAAACAATGTAAGGCTAATCTAATAAAGGTGTAGTCCTGCTGATAGCAATCATCTTCTTGGCTTTGGGTGGGGTGGCACAAATGTGCGAGCTCCAGATGGCGTAGAATCGCTTCCACCAGGGCCTTGGCGAGACCAGGTATCGTGCAGTCCTGTGTTCCTCCCTACATGCCAGGACACCTGGGCCCCTTGTCTACAAATAACAGGCTACTTTATATTCAATTTTCTATCAATTAGTTTATTTAATGCCACTGGTGTGAATACCCAGTGGATAAGTGTGGATGAGTTATCTCAAATAGTTCAAATATTTGAACTCAACACAGTGACATACTGATGAAATACTGATACTGATAAAATGTTCTTGGACATTCCAAAAATGTCTGGCACCTTTCCAGTCTTAACGAACACTCAAAGTGCAGCATGCTACAGGTCACATTCTCTCTCTCTCTCTCTCTCTCTCACACACACACACACACACACACACACACACACACACACACACACACACACACACACACACACACACACACACACACACACACACACACACACACACACACACACACACACACACACACACACACACACACACACACACACACACACACACATTACATCATCCGGTGCAATTTGGGATACAGCATTTTGCCCAAGGACACTTGGACCGGGCGAGCTCGGGATCAAACTGCCAACCTTCTGATTAGGGTACGACCTGCTCTTCCTTCTGAGCCACAGCATATTGCACTATCTTCATGATTTTTGTCATAAGCTGACATGTTTAACAGAATGATCTGCTCTACTGAGCATTTCAATGTGTTGACTATTGGCTGAAATAATCACAGTATAAAAGGACTTAATACATCATTTCACAAGAATAATAAGAAAAGGAAAAAAACATTGAGTTTTTGTTAGTGGGACTATTAAAACAGAAACACGCGTTTATTGTTTCTCCAGTTAAACAGGGAGAGCAGTGAATGATCTCCTCCAGCTTTCCATTCAAATATTCACCGACTGCTTCTGACCTGTTCCACCAGCACAGTTGGAAGTTGGAGCCTTCGCTGAAGGCCACTTCGACAGTCGTGGTACAAGGTAAGGAGAATTACTCATTCATCATCTCCGCCCACATTTTCCACAAGACTCTGAGGATTTGCACGAGTCAACCTTGAGCCATGCAGGTAATGCAAGTACGGCTGCAGGGCAGTTTTGGAATATGTATTTTTTTCCACTAAAATATGTGTACTCTGGTAATTCCATGCCTTTGAGTCCACCAAACATTTCACTGGTTCAAACTTCCTCCATCTCCAGGGGTTATGGTTTAGCATACTTTCCCCTTATGATAAGATAGTCCATCCAAGTGCATCTTATATCTAATGATTTTTACACCTTATTCAGCTGCTGCAGGGAAGCAAAAAAAAGAGGAAAAAATAAGAATGAAATGACTAGAACAATAAAACCCTTTGTGGGGGAGTAGTAAAAATGAAGTGGTAAAAATGAAATACCCTCCTCACAAACTTTATATGGGACTTCATAAGGGTACAGTCTCATCAGGCTTTAACGGCTGCAGGGATCATGACACAGAGCAGCCAATCACAGTGAGCACCACTGAATACCACCCCCGGCATTATGACACGTAGGGCTGCAACTAACGATTATTTTCGATTTGTTGTTTGGTTGATAAAATGGCATAGAACGGTGAAAAACTTTGATCGTGTTTCCCAAACCACGAGATGATGTTTTGTTTTGTCCAATCACCAAGGATATTCCGTTTACTGTCATAGAGGAGCAAAGAAACCAGAAAATATTCATATTTAAGATATGAAATTAAAACTTTCACCCTTTAAGCACAACATCCAGGAGCGCCTCGCTTGTTCATGGTGCACAGTAAGGAATCATCGTGGCCAAGATCAGATCTATCATCTGATGACATTAAAATGAGTAATGTCATCAGAGTAAACAAGGCAATAAACCTGAGTTATAATCCCCCCAGTATCAATAACATGAACGTCTTTTTACAGGCAAAATGCATAACACAAGCCGATTCATCACACACACACACACACACACACACACACACACACACACACACACACACACACACACACACACACACACACACACACACACACACACACACACACACACACACACACACACACACACACAGAGAGAGAGATGAATAAGGGACGTGAGTTCACAGGCGGTGTGAAGGCTCAGCCTTGATACAGAAGACAAATTCAGTAAAATTGTGTGTGTCTGTGTGTGTCTGTGTGTGTGTGTTTGTGTGTGTGTGTCCTTACTTCACGTCATGCCAAAACTAGCCCAGCCCAGAGGGGACGCAGTCAGACACTGCTGGTGACACACGCAGTATATTAATGAGTCTTATTAAAGCGAGAGCACAGTAGCGAATGTTGTTTCTCTGACCCACTCGGCCCCGACAGCCTGACAGAACCACCTGGCCCCAGTCACTCGCCGACAAGCACGCACCGTGGACAAGGTCACCTCTCAAACTGTTTGTTTTCAAACTTGTTTTGGTGCTGCTGATTTTCACACTGACCCTTTTTTTTTTTTTACACAACCCAGGTCTGAATTACCAAATCCCTCCATACATCTGTCTTCATCGCTCCAGTTTTCACACATTCCCGTTCCTACATTCCTATTCTTTGGTCTGTTTTCTCTCTGCCGCCCGTGTGTATTGAGCAGGTTGATATAGCTGTCAGTGTTTCCCACTGCCGGTGAGATTGAGTGGAGCTGGACAGGCGAACAGAGGAGGGAGATTAAATCAGGGAAAAGGAATCGATACCACCATGTTGAGTGAGCCACCACACACTGGGACTGTCAGACTCACGGCACCTGATGGTCTCATCAGATAAAGCACTCCACTGAGGTGGAGGCGGAGACATTGCTTAAATATTTATTCATGCTTTGGCCAATAGACGGCAACAGAAAATAAGTCCTTACAATTTCTACTTCTCTCAGTTCTTCCTCTCGTTTCACTTTGCCTCTAATACTCTGCAACGTTGGTGAATTACCGGCAACAGCAAGTCAATTTGAAGAAAGACGCTTTGCACAGTTACTTGACATGACATACAATAAGGTCAGGACTTATTGAGGCCTTCTTCTACGTGAAGGAAGTGTTAGTAGGGTCTTTTCAAGCTAAATCACAGTCTGACGATGGCAAATTCAGCCTCGTCTGACAAATATGACGGAGCTGACAACAGACAGGCGGCATCCTATCCTCCCCTAGAAAAGAAGGGTGTCTCCAGCAGCATCCACGTTTTAGCAACCAGTGCGCGCGCACGCGCACACGCGCACACGCGCACACACACACACACACACACACACACACACACACACACACACACACACATACACACACACACACTGCTTCATGCAAAAACAAGCGTGGAAAAGGGGGAGTAACAACTGTGCATAAAATACCTGAGTTTTCCTGATGCTGTCAGATTGCAGGTAATTAATTTTACATTTGAAAGGTTCCCCATTACCGATGCCTGTGCACCGCTGATCACAACACATCAGCAGGAAGGTGGCCAGCCCCAGAACTCCTGCAGCACTTTGATTGGAAACACCACCAACTGAATATATGACTGACTCAGGGTGGAGATATAAATCTCTGAGGTAGCTGACTGACTTTTGTTTGTTTTCAAGCTTTGACTCTTGGCTACAGCGAAGAAGAAAAAACAGACAAGTGAATTATTAGCACAGTGCTTAGCTCCTTACATCAACAACATTGTCAGGCGAGCAAATTATTTATTCAAATACTGCATTTGTTTATGTGCAGCAGTTACATAACAGCTTCCTACTCTGATTCCAAGTCATGCCAGCAACAATGGCTGATACTGTACTAACTAGGGCTGGTAGAGATTATCACAGTTTTTAATAACCTGATCAATATCCTGGTAAGAGTAGTGTAAAGTGTAAAGTTGACTTTACAAAACACCAGGGCAAAGCAACATATATTCATATTATCTTACAGTAGAACATTTGAAATTGTTGTTTGGCAATAGTGTTTATATATTTTTATATTTCGCAAATAAATACAGACAGACGGACAGATGGACAGTCGGACGGACGGACGGACAGATAAATAGATAGATAGATAGATAGATAGATAGATAGATAGATAGATAGATAGATGGATGGATAAACGGGCAACTGGTGTCCAGCTTTCCCTTGCAGTCCTGTGGGGGTGTGCTGGGGGAAGAATAATATGTATGTTACAAATGGACAGGAAGGTCAATGTGTGTGTGTGTGTGTGTGTGTGTGTGTGTGTGTGTGTGTGTGTGTGTGTGTGTGTGTGTGTGTGTGTGTGTGTGTGTGTGTTGTGTTTGAGCCTTCAGCCTCTATCTGTATACTCTCACTATAGACTGCAGTTGGTTATTGATCTCAGCTGAGGCGACTGAACTGAGTAAATATACAGCTATATTTGGAGCTCATTTAAGATGCAGTGAAAGAGAAAACAGCATTTCGACTGCACGGGAAAGAAGCAGTAACAGCACTGTGCACGTTGCTTTCAAAACAAGACCTTCAAATATATTCCTACAGATGTAAATGAACGCAGGCTGCTTGGTGATTCGTTTACTCTTGCACTTCTGTAATCAATCGCCTTTCGGGGATCATCTGCCACATGTCACCAATAGTACTGCACATTTAAAAATGAATCTATTTGTCATCTCATAACAGTATCTGTATTTCAAAAACTTACAATGTCTAGAATTTCCTTGACGTATATCCAGTGTTAACATGAAATCCTGTGTGACTGATGTGTGACAGAGTAAACCAAACAGTCGGTGCGTTGAATATTCACCTCCTCTACTAACTACTTCCCAGAGTTGGCCAGTGATACGTAGTAAACAGTGGATTTTATTGAGATAGTTTGCCATAATTTCAAGGAATTTTTATTATCAAATGCAGCTGAACTTCATTGTCTCGAGCAGCTGATAACGATGTTCAACCCTTGAAGCTAAACTATCTAATCTGGACAGTTTTGTGTGTATTTCTGGACAAACTAACCTTTTAACAGCTACCAAGCCCACACAGTGTGAATAATGTATTTGTGTTTGGGGTGAGAAGGAGGTGTTAACATACTGTTGTGCTCAGCCAGAAAAAAAAATCATCTTTCAATACGGAGCTTAATTATAGATAGATCAACAGATCAAGGCCGCCAAGCTGGTCTCTGCACTAACAGGTTTTTTTTTTCTTCTGCATTTAATCCCTCTTCCTCTTCAGCAAGAAAAAGCAGTCTCTCGCTTTTCATATAAATATTCACCACACTGCTCCTCCTCTCCTGCTCTTTTGGGGGCAGAGAGTGAGGATGTAGGTAAACTGAGCTGCAGGTTCATCTTTGTGACTATTGTCATTTAATCAATGCTGCGATTTGTGTGAGCAGCACTGACGGACAAGGTGTCAAAATTGACAAAGCTAATGTCATGGCAGGGACATGAAGTTTTTTTAATCAAACGCCATTACTGTTTGTGAATTCTGGGCATCAAAACTATAAATCTTTGTGGCATGATGACAAACGTGCAGGTATTGATGGTGAACCGTCATCCAATAGATTCCCTTGGGGAGAAAACGGAGGGGCTGGTCACCCCCTGGTTTTAGGTCAGAGACAACGTCCTGTGTTTGGTCATTAAATCAAGTCAAATTGACTGGACTGGCTGAAAACCTTCAGAGAATGCATTATATGTTCACCTCTTACAACGCTGTGGCGTGTAAAGTATACACGCTGGGATGGGCTCAGAGTAAACGGCTGCACAAATCTGTTGCAGTGTTCTCACATGCCACACTGCACAGTTGATCTCAGATCTTCAGTTTCTCTGCCGAGGTCAAATAACGAGGCCTTTCATCTTTGTCTGTTATTGAAAAATGTCTCAGTCTTGTTCAGGTTTAGGTCTCAGAACAATTTCCACCACAAAATCTTCCTTGTGATTGTGTTGAGAGGGCCATGCCCATTTCTCCCCATTGGCCACTTTCTAAAAATTGCAAATGGGCCAGTAGTTATTTCCAAAATGGAACATTTGGACCCTTGGCCTAAAGCTGGTGGGTGGCAGCGTGTCGGAGCCCTTGTTTTCTCTCCTCTGTTCCCCCTCTCGCCCACTACAGATTTAGCAGAACCATCTGGTGTTGTGCCTAACCCTGGACTCCTTGCACATTTGGAACAGCACCATCAGCAACATATGTTTCCGTCTCCTCGTCTGTCAACCACATACCCATCACTGGGACGGGGAGGTGACATCATTCCATGGCTTCAGTAAGCAATTGCGAAGGCAGTGGGGGGCATTAGGGTCTTCTGAGTCACTTCACACTTCATATTCTATTTCTCCTGTAAACACAGTCGGAGTAGTGGTCTGTATGAAGCTTTCAAAGATACTGGCTCTCAGTAAGTTGGTACATACCATTTGTTTTGTTGATTTTTTTTCGTCGCAACCAAGAAAGCGACAGCTATTGGACAGTGAGGAAATATTCGCCGATTTTTAACAAAATGTGTATTGCTTCAGAATCGCTTACTGTCCGTTTAATCAATGTGAGTTTAAACCATCAATGCAGGCTGCAGATGACACCAGGCTTTCCAAATCTCCCTCCCCTGACGTTGATTGATACACCCGACATTTTTTTTTTTTTTATCGACAAAGTCACCCACTAGCAGCAGCCCACACAAATACAAGCTGAAATACACCAAAAGCACCTTCAACCAAAAAAAAACAAAACAAGTGAGCAAACAAACAAAAGCAGCTTGATGACTAGGGGGAGAGTGGGTGGCCATGAAAGTGCTGAACACAAGCCCATGCCACCTTGGTCCTCCCAGCATTTTTCCGAGACAGGAAGATGGATGGGCCCAACTCTATTAATAACTCCACTCCACTTACCATGGCGCCAAAACTGCTAACACTGCAACTGCCCCCCGATGCTAGTTAGAACAACCACCTCCCACAATGTCGCCCACATCTCTCCTGATACAAACACTGTGTTAGGCAACAAAACAGTGAACAGGCGCTGGGGAACGTCCGACCTGTCCACCTTTCCTCACCTTCACCACCACCACGCACCATCATGAACCTGGAGGCAGCCCGAGAGTGTGTGAAGGTGCTGCTGGTAGTTTTCGGTCAGACGGATGAGTATGAGTATGTGCGGCATGAAAACGGATTCTTGGCATTTAGTTTAGTGACAGTGCAGATTGGTATTCAGCATGAGAAGGTTCATTTTGTGAGAGACTGAAGGCAGAAAAATAATTTCAACAAAGATGAAAAAAAAGATGGGATGGCGAGTGTGAAAGAAATGAGTAAGAAACTGAGGGGAATAGAAGGAGTTGCAAGAATACAGTGGGGAAGGGGGGGGATTAGTTACATAAATATGTAGAAAGGTGGTGAAAGACAGAGAGAAAGAAGAGAAGAGCTTCTAAATGTGCAGAAGCATCAATGGAGGAACACTATTGTTCCTAATGAGGTGTGACAGCCCAGTACAAACTGGAATATGAAGTGAACCATGATTACTGAGGATTAGATAACAACCACTATGCAGAGCAGTGAGAAAGCTTGTCAGGCCTGGCCTTGTTTCCTCTCTCTCTCTCTCTCTCTCTCTTTCTGCGTGTGTGTGTGTGTGTGTGTGTGTGTGTGTGTGTGTGTGTGTGTGTGTGTGTGTGTGTGTGTGAGTGAGTGTGAGTGTGTGTGTGTGTGTGAGTGTGTGAGTGTGTGAGTGTGTGTGTGTGTGTGTGTGTGAGAGAGAGGTTGTGTGTGAGTGACTACTTCACACGTCATGTGAAGTGAGGACAGCACTACATAAGAGATAGCAGTAAGGTCAGCTCCACCTTCACAACGCTACAGGCGATGATATGCAAACATGGCTGACAGTAGGTGCTTCATCACACAGTGGCAGCTTGACACAGGAGTCGTTTTTTCCCTTGATTAATCCCCTCTATGAAACACGCTGCAGCCGCACAGTAAAGGCACGATAGCAGAAAGCTCTGATCGTTAGACGCCATGATGGACTTTGAGTTGTCTCCTGCTCCCAACATGTAAATGTGCTTTTTTTTTTCTTCTTTCCCTTCATGTTTGTCCTCTGAGTTTAATATTTTGGGCAAGATATTCATCAAAAGTAACTGTTTACGGTAAGTTTTTAAAAAAATGTAATCAAATGTTCACATTTACCACAACAGGAGAGGCACCACTTTGGTTTGCACATTTCCCCATTTACACCCACTCCCTCTCTGCAACGCGCAGGACGAGAAAAGTGTTGCCGTCAGCGAGACATTCCCGAACTAGCAGTAAAAAAACACTTTCCAATCCCCTCACCCAATGGCCCGTCTCCATGTTGATGAAACCCCTCTACCGTGGCAGTGACATTCTTGTGTTTCAGGCGCGCACCCCACCCCACCCCCATCTGCCAAACATCCCCAGTACCCCAAAGCATGACTAAACATTGCGCAACTTTCTTCATGACGCTCCTTCACTATCTCAGAAAACCAGTGAGCCAGTTAATGCAGGCTGTGTGTGTGTGTGTGTGTGTGTGTGTGTGTGTGTGTGTGTGTGTGTGTGTGTGTGTGTGTATGTCTGACAGAGAGAGGGGGGGGGCGGCAATCCACTTTCTCAAGTAGAGTCAGTGAAGCAGCCAACAGATTCCTCTCCCACATACATTTTCATTTTGATGGCTGTGGATTGCCGTCCCACTGCCGCGTCTTGCCTCCCCTCAACTTCACTTCATCATTCCACAGGCCCATAAAAAAAGGTTCATTTCCTCTGCCTCATTTCCCTAAAGGTGAGTTTAAGAAATCTGTCTCTCTGCTAGATGCACTCCTGCTTTTCCGATCGGTGTTCTGAAGGTGGAACTCAGCAATGTGCCCGACGGTGCTTACATACTGTTATGACCCAACAAGGTCAACTCAAAGGGTTGGTTAAAATGAAAGCGCCGATATGAGAAACCCAGCAACTGCCGCATAAGACGGTTGTGAAACATGATGATGGTGCACGGGTGTGGCGTTTGTGAATGTCATTTAAGGAGGCTAACGGCCCCTGTCTGTTTGAGAGGTAGATCGATACGGTAATGAGGAGACGGAGGCACGGGCGCAATCACCGAAAGCCCAGCGGTGCTGAAATCCACAGAATGAAAAAGAATCGGGTCCTGGAGGAAAGAGGACTGACTGACACATTCAGAGAGACCCTCTCTCACCTCATCACCCCGATTCTAATGACGTGGCCTTAAATGTCTTCTCATGTTCTCAGTTGTTCTTCTTTAGTGCTGATCCTCACTACTTGACCGTGTTATATATTCTCTCTACAATATCTCACAGGGAGGCAGAGACCTATAAACAGCAGGGGTTCTTGATATTTCACCCCTATTATCACACACCAAGAGGTGCAGGACAGTCCTAGTATGAGGCCTGACACGAGGCCTGATAATAGTGATTAATGTGAAGAATTAGCATAGCATTTAAGGTATGGCGGGGATGTAACATACGCACTACTGGCGCTCATGGCTGGTGCATTTGAATGAAATTTCATTAAAGCTAAAAGAAAGAATGATGACTTTTACAACTCCCACTGGCAGCATTTTTACTGCCAGACATTTCGCACTAATGAATTGAATATGAAATAGTGACCCCATCGCACTAAGCACAGTTTGAGTAAATTGAGCTCACTGGTAAAATAACCTTCACCGCAGCGACTGGTAAATCTGTTGTCGGAGCTTTGTGCAGCAGGGACTCTCTCAGTTTCTCAGCCTCAGAGACCAGGAAGAGACATTTAGTCAACATTTGAACAAACCGATATCGTCAAATTTTTCATATTCACTCAACGACAGCAGGGCTGTGACCCAGTCATCATGTCAATCATAGTTTCAGCAGGCTTACGGGTGTTTCACAAGGTGAGCTGCGATAGAAAAAGTGGCGTACAGTTGTATTTCCCAACAGCACCGACCCAGGGCAATTGAGCACATGGCATCACATCACAGTCTCTGTCAACACATCTATCCGCTCTGCAAACAGGGATGGAAATACATGCTAACATTAACCCAGGTATACAGCATGACACACTGGGTGTGATACAAGCGTCAGCATCGCCCACTGTTGACGGTGCGTCTGTGACATCCATCTGTTTCTGGCCATGACTGGCAAACTGAGGAGAACCAATGGAGTGAAACCTGATTTGGTGTCAAACGGAGGACTTGGATGAGGCACTGTGTGTGAATATGGTGTGAGTGTGCATGTGTGCATGTGTGCGCGCGTGTGTGTGTGTGCTTGCGTGTGCTTGCGTGTGTGCGTGTGCATGTGTTGGAGCCTGCACTACAACTTATGGTGTTTATGTGCATCCTGGTGTGAGCTAATACTAAGAGCCAGGTCTGAGTCACAGTTGCGGGACAGAATGGACAGACCGGACAGGGAGTTTTGCACAGTGGAAAAAAAAAGAAAAACCTGTTAATATTATGACTAATCAAAAGAGCAGCTGTGATTTCATCCATATGCTGTACAAGCATCACGTCAAAGCAGAAAAAAAACCAATAAGCGCGACCATTAGCTTATGAGTTTCACATGCTTTTGACTGAAATCATAATGCAGACACGTCTCTAAATCTGTGTAACTATTACATTATATTCTCTCTTTGATCTTTTATTGTCAGTGTAATTCTACCTTATTATTTTACATCATGGTGCTTTATAATAATCTTGACCTTGAAGTTAATGGGACCTAACTGATTAAGCCTTAAAGGGGCAGTAAGCAATTTTGGAGAAAACTTGTCTCTCTTTGTTGTTGTTGATGATCTTACTGCACTGGCCGGGGCTCGAACCCTCACCCTCGGGTATTGGGAGACTGTGAGAGTGATGTTTACAAACTGCACATGCAGTGTTGTGACGTCCACAACATTTTTTTGTTTTCAATTTACAGAACCAGGACTGCGCCAAAAAACCCAGAAATATTCGCCGATTTTTACAAGACATATATTGGTTTAAAATTGCTTAATGCCCCTTTCAAATCGCTGACTGCCCCTTTAAGTCCCGTATTGTGCAGGGGGAAGTTTAGGCCAAAGTAAAAGTTACTTATCATGCATCTAAACAGAATTGTTACAAAAAAAAATGTTACAAACACTTACACTGCCTGTTGCACAACAACCTTAAACAACCTGCCTCACACGAGACCAAATAAAGTGACTTGGACGTGACAGCATGCATAGTTCGACCGACCACAAACAACGTACAAGAAATTAAGAGTGGGATATTATTGACTTCTGGTTCATGCACTATAAAATGTCACTTACAATAAAGGCTCCTATTGCAAGCAGACACGAAGCGTGCACGCGGGGGGGGGGATGATGAATTGATCTCAGTTAACTTATGGACGCCGTACAACCCAGAGGTTGTCACTTAATGATAAATCGACATGACACCGAGCAATGGGGACGGCGAGTCAAGGACTTGGGAAGGGAGACTTAACACATGATGGATGATAATCATGCATTCCATGTTGCATTTACGCAAGCAAGATGGGGCGTCGGTGTGTGTGTGTGTGTGTTTGTGTGAGTGAGAGAGAGAGAGAGAGAGAGACAGACAAAGAGAAAGAGTATGTTTGTGTGGTAGATACTTTTTGGTAAAAACTATAAAATGATTCCAGATAACAGCGTCAGGTCCTTGTGCCACAGTAGCCATGGTGGTCATCTTAAAAGGGAAAATATTTTTCATGTCAAAGACACGTTGACATCCCACAAAATGTGTGCAGACACAAAGTACAGAAACGGTACATGTTACTGCTTCACTTACATACTTCATGTGAATGTAAGTGAACTATGATAATATGTGTTATAATAATGTTGACAAAAAGTCGACCGAGTAAATCTCCAAATATTTGCAACCAGCGCGATTTGTAAAACATTTTAGTTTGCACTGTGCACTAAAGCACAATGGAAATTATAGCTACATTCATATAAAAATGGAGGATTAAGAGAATGATAGGTTTGAAATCAAAGCTTCAGGGGCTGAAATATTCTAGTAGTCCAAAGTATGAGTCAAGCTCAAAAAATTAAAACAAGCTTTTTCGGGTAGAATAATTATTTTTGTCTTGAAGCCTACTTTACCCTGATGATGATTTTTTTTAACATTTTGCTGAGATTTTCCCGTAACACCTATGCTCATCGCCTTTAAATTTTGCTTCATTAAAACTAAGCAAACACCAAGTATATGAAATGGACAGAAGATGATGTGAAGCTACAGTATATATATATCATATCTGAAGCTATATTTCCAACCAGCTGGCTGACAGTTTCAACATATACACATCATCCATAAAACTGTCATGTTCACCAGCGTGTATGATGCATTTCCACCACTTGACCCCTGCGGCATGTCTTTGCTTTACCTGCACAGATCAATACAAGCTGCACACGTGCCATCTACTTGTGATATGGGGCTAAAACCCTCGTCTGGACAGAGATTATTTTAGTTTTGGAGCCTGCATTTTAAAAATAAAACGCATTAGTGTGGATGCAGACTGAGCGTCTCTCTGAACTCCGTCACTGCTGACGGGGATCAGCAAAGTTCGCTCTGCATCAGGTAAGAATGATTAGCTCACCACTGCTGTCACTGGCTTTTAAGTCTGATGTTTTGATCAATGTATTCAGCTCATAGTGACAGCGATGAGTCATGAATACAAAGTTGTTTCAGTGAGCTAATTTATTCATGCATTGGTGTTGCTAAAAAGCAACAGTCTTTGACATTAGGGTATAATGTTTTCTTTCTCTTGTTTTTACACTTGTCGCACACAGTTATTTTCAATCACACAATACTTCAATTATAACGTGTTTTCAATCAAGTAAGTTAGTTAGTTGAGGAGGCTGAGGAGCACGCACATCACAGTTTTTACAGATTTGGAATGTCTTTATTTTTGGTAGGTGAATACCAGAGGTGTTATGAAAGAAAGACTTTAATATGAGCAGATTTCTTAAGTGTTCAAGTTGGCTGATTTGACTGGAAAAAGGAAAAACAGTCTTGTACTTGTTACCAAAAGTTTTTGTTTTTTTTAAAGGCCTAAATTATCAAATTTATACTTAATACTGTTTTGCAGTATAATAATATCTCTGGCATATGGACCAACTCTATGTTCTATATGTGACATACGTAATAATCAAGAAAACCGAGAGTGAGAAACAATACAGAGAGAATGAGAAGATGAGGTTATTGGACATAAATAAAAGGAAGGGGTGATATACAAATTAGAGCAAAAGTATAATAACTTTACCAAAATCTCGCCTGTGTCTCGAATGAACTCACACACGACAAGCTCAAGGCATGAGAAGGAAATTACTCACTGGCATTCAGCAAGAAATGAATCCTCAGGTAAAAAGAGGTTATGACATCAGAGGTTTGTGATTTTCAAAAGAGTGATGGGCTTATTCGCTTTTGTTCGTTTGTTTCTTATACAAACTATAGTAATGTTTGGCTCTACACTGCCTGGAAGTGCGGCTGTTCCACTTTTGTGTCACTCCAATAGGTCTACCATAGAACAAGTGCTCACTGTACAACAATAGTTGCACTCACCCATCTCTGATTTCGTCCTCGTCTGCGTTGGAGAGGAGCTGTGAGCCGGCCAGCGAGAGGTCCAGAGCCGCGAGGGGCAGATCTCTGTAGCCAAAACTCACCAGCTGCACCGGAGGAGCCAAGCACTGGTTCTCGTCCTCCACTGGCTGGGAGATGATCTCCAAGTCTGACAGACCTGCCTGCTCCACTCCCCTGGTCACACGCCAACACCAGCAGGAGGGAGAGAAACGACCCACGAACAAGAACACAGAGGAAAGAGAAAGGCAAACATTACTATAAAAGAAAGATCGCAATTTTTTGCACCGCATCATTCACGTCCTGAAATGTGTTTTCTCGGTATATTAGTACACAATTTAACAATATACCGATCAATTATCGGATACTATCAAGATGATATGGTCAATTGTGATTTACAGGTGCGACGGTCCAGATTATCTCAAGCACTTTAGAAAATTGGGACGCTGTCATCCAATAGTAAATAAGTGTTTACAACAACACAACTCAAACAATGCAGACATAAAATAAGGAAATAAGGGCTAACATTGATAAGGAGAGGAGGAAGAGGAGGAGGAGGAGAGACAAAGAAACAGACTTAGGTCAGCTGACGCGAATATTACCTCATGTACAGTTCTCATTTACATTGGGAAGGATGTTGTAATGACAAGTGAAGTAAACAAGTGACCGTTCAGTTCATAACTAGAACAACCCCCATTTTTTTGCTCAAAAAATGTATTTCAATGCCTCAGAAGTTAGTAATATTAGAATTTTGAAAGTCTAAAAATTTGAGCCTATCTCTCACTGTATGACCCTTGGCTAATAGGCTACACAGCTCATCCACAACTAGTAATGTTAGCTCGCAAGCTAATGTAATAAGTAATGTTATGTTTTGTATCTATATAATAGGGTAATTTCACTCTATCGGTAGGCATTCATAATTAACGTGAAAGTTCTGTTCTGGTGCAAATCACCATGAGATTGATTCCACAGAAAATATTATATACCTGACAAAAAGGACAAAAGTATACAAATATGGGTCATTCTCTAGTATGCTTATGGAAATTTGGGGTAAGAAATATATCATTTTTGTCACAAAAAAAGACTAAACCCACCAAATTATTACAGTAAAGACATTTTTAGTTGTAACATTTACTCTTATGTAGGGGCTACAGTTTTCATCAGTATTTTTCAGTTGATTAAGTTTTGATCAATAACATTTCCAATGAGGGCTTTGTCCGATTTGACAGAGGGATTTTGAATTCACTCACGAGGGAACGGTTGGCCTAATAATCATGCTTCCACCTTCCTCAATGTGGATACCAGCAAACCTCCGGCCGACCCCCTCATCCAGCCAGAGAGTTTAAGCTGCATCGACGCTGCTCAGTTGTGGGCCAGCAGCGTGTAACCCAGCGTTGCCCACAAGCCCCAGTTGTGTAAAAAAGCTGGGCCATCTCAGTGGAGCGTGGAGGTGGAAACAAATGTTGAGTGCAGCTGCAGACTGACTGCGTGTGGCCTGTGGTGGGTATTTTTAGACCAGAGCAGATGCTGGTGTATCATGTCTGCTGTGACGTCACCAGCTCTCCCTTTGTCAGCTGAGTGGATCCCCGCTCTCCTTCACACGTCAAAGGAAGTCGGAAAAATAAGGTGCACGGGGAGGGGAAACGAGAGGAGGAGTGGGCGCTGGAAAGGCGGGTTGATAAAGAGGTCTATAGAAGAAGGACTGGGGGAGGGCAATAAAGACTAATGAAGCAACTGACAATAAAAGCAGAGGAGATTGGACCACAGATACGAGGCTTAATCAGAGCGAGGCATGAGGAGTAGTGACAGTGGGGGAGGCAGGGAGCACAGAAGGAGAACTGGAAGTGAGGTGTGGTGGTGACATGTAAAAGTTAGGGAAGAAGGATGGATAATGCAACGTGGGAAAGGAAGTGGAAAGGGAGAGGTGAACAGAAAGAGGAGACAAGGTGGTGGAAGAGAAAAGATGGCGCCTCCATCTTCTAAGGAGAGGGAAAAGGACCCGCAGGAGGAGGATGACATCAGGTTCAAGGACATTTGTCGTCTTATGATAGAACATGTACAAATATCACATTCTAACCTAGCAACAGAACCACATTCATCAGTCAGTCAGATCATGAAACCTTCGTTATCACATGATATATCACTGGGGGCAAACACAAAAAACCCAAGGGTTTGCGATGGCTGTGTGGAGAATATCAGGCAGGAGCAATATTGCTATAAACAGACACACATTTTCTTCCTACAGTCATCTTCAAAACTGCAGTGACAGGAAATACAGAGTGACCTAAGACATTCAGAGGAGATGCACCCAATCTGACAGACAGGCAGGCAGATAGGCAGATAACAGATAATCACGCACGCGCACGCATACACACACACACACACACACACAGTGAACAACACAGTATTTTATTTGAAGCAAATAAATTCTGTTTTTTTTACACAACAGTTACTTTTACTCGTTTACGTCTAATTATTTCTATTCTTTTATTTCTTTTGATTTTTTTTACTTGTCTATTTAACTTTTTCTCCCCCTATACGCTTATTTTATTTATAGTCATGTGCTCCTTTTGCAAATTGCCACGGTGCCCTTTTATATTTTGTGTAAAGCACTTTGAATTGCCTTGTTGTCGATATGTGCTGTACAAATAAACTTTCATTTAAAGGGGAAAGCCGACCATCCCTGTCATGTTCAGCTCTATGAGCAGTAAACCACAGCTGAATGAAAGAGCTGGCTTTCTTTTCACCGGCCATCTCTAAAAAGTGGGCAACCGGCTGAGGGAAGGTTGGTCCAACACAGATGTAAATTACATAATACACAATGCATAATACTTTACAGGCTAATGATTTTCTATGCTGATATGATGCTATAAGACGAGGCTTCTTAAAAAAAATGAGTCTACCATCACTGCGTGTGCAGCATACAACCGCAGTGATTTTTTCATTAATAAAATCCCTCTGCTATCAGGGAAAAAACTTGTTACTGCCGTCTAGTCTCAAGAGCTGCTGCGCTTATCCCAATTTGATGCGATTATTTCCCTAGACAAGTGCGCCATACATGTCTTCTGAAGACACATACTCTATATAGTCCAAAATGTAGTCACAGGGGGCTGCGATGTTGGAACTCACATAGAATGCAATATGTATTATATTAAACCAAAAACTAGACTATCGCTTTTGAGTTTCCCTGGGAACCAGCCCTCTGTCTGTCCTCAGCAATGGCATTGTTTCCTTGAAGTTTACTAAATAGAATGCAATAAAATAAGATTAAATTAAATTAATTTAGAGCTGCAACAATTATTCAACTCCTAAATGAATCTGCAACTATTTTGTTAATCGATTAATCGGTTCAAGTAGTATTTATGAAAGAAAAAAAGAAAATTCTCTGATTTCATCTTCTTAATGCGAATATTTTCTGGGTTTTTTGCTCCTCTATGACAGTAGATTAAATATCTTTGGTGTGTGGACAAAACAAAACATCGAGAAAATAATCGACGGATTCATCGATTAATTGAAAATATAATGAGTTGCATTTTAATTTAATTTAATTGAATAGTGAATACTTAACGGCATTGCAGAGGATGCTCTTTACTAGTCATAACTACAGTAGTTAAATAAGTCACTAAATCAGTAAGAAAAAATGTTCCCCATATCATCTAATCACTCATTTGCACTTATCAGTTCTGTTTTTTTAAAGGAAAACCTTCATCTAGTTGTTTTCAGAGCAACATCTCTGCCGGAGCGGCAATAAATAATGACCCACCCAACCAAGGCCGTGAGCGGTGACATTATGTGCCCCACTCCAGTAAATGTATGTCAGGAGCAGTAGTATTTTGCATTGTGACAAATCCCTGTACACTTGTTTTACTTGGCAAAGAACTGATTCGTTCCACAGACTGTGGATGTACAGTACCGTGCCACAGTGGTTTGACCTGAGAGATGTTTCCTCTGCACTTCTCCTACACACAGCATCTCATCCATACCGCGGTTCATCTACACCACAGCAGCAGCAGCAGGTTTGGCTCTCTTCCCAAACGATCAGGGCCGTACACATAACTACTCACGACAGACACAAGCTGTTCAGAGTTCACTGGCTCGCAACTTACAATAATATTGCTGGTGCGCTGCCTGGTCACCAGTCGAGCTACTGAGAGACTGACCCAAGACTTGAACAGTGTTGAGCAGAGTTTGAGATATTTGTGATATTTCACTGAATGTCTGTTTTTCTACTCTGTTCCAGCTGTCCAACGTTACATTATACATCCATTTTTTTTACAGATTCGTTTACAGATGGTCTTCGCATTTAGGAATAAAGCTGAAACATGAAAATCATGAAAACGATCTGAGTCGTCTTGCACTTAAATGGTGCTGCTCAGTAGCCAAGTGTTGTAACAATGGTACGATTCACTAGTTAAATAAGGACTTTAATTCAATATAATGTCAATAAAAAAAAAAGACAAACCAGCCTTTTTTTTCTATCCAAGTACAAACACAAATACGACGTACAGACACTGACCTTTCTGAGTACTCTCTGTGTTCTTACGTAACAGAAAGTGGCAACTGCAAGATACTCAACAACACTATTTAATGGAAAGACTAACATAGACTGCCGAAGAGCACCCACAGGACAGAAGTGATATTCAGGGGAGCAGGATTTCCTGAGGGCGGCAGATAAAATTAAATAATGGAGTGTGGAGTTATGGGCCAGGTAGGAAAGGTCATTATGTGAGACAAAAGTTGCTCAGGGGATTTTGGTGACCAAAGCAGAAGGTCACGTAAGTACATGGGGGCCAGTGGCGCTGAAGAATGTTATTCCTCAGACAACAGGAAGCGCCTCGCTTATGACCCTCATGACCCCTGTGCAACATGACACACTTATACTAGCAGCCATTGGAAAAGGAAAAGGAATAATTTTTTTACTAATGAGCCAATGTTAGTCTTCTAATACAGTGAAACTAAGATGGTGAACATTCTAAACAATATACCTGCTAAACACCAGGGGTCATCTCTCTACCGTTGACTAACTACAATAACAGGTTAAAAATAAGATGCCTATGAATGTCTAGTTACAGAGAAAAAAAAATCCTGACAAAAACTATTTGGACTGATGTTTTAATTCCAACCTAAATTCTACATTATGAGAATAAGATCTACTTCCCTCTGAAGAAAGATCCACGACATAACAGCCACAAATTGGTGGTGATGCAGTATTTTTTAAGACAGTAACTACTGGATGTGGTGTGTGTATATCAGGTAGTATACACCGACCAGCCACAACATTAAAACCACTGACCACAGGGGGAGCGAGTAACATCGATTATCTCGTTCTGCGGGGAAACCGTGGGTCCTAACATTCATCTGGGTGTCACTTTGACACAAACCACCCACCTAAACATGGTTGCAGACCAGACGCCAAGCAGCCTCGACCAGTGGGACAACGTGCCGCCACACTGCAAGAACTGCTCAGAAAGGAGCATGACACAGAGCCCATATCCTAATGCAATCAAGCATGTAGGACACGTGAAGAAGCCAGATCCACGGAGGCCCCCAGCCACAAAACCCACAGGACCTTAAGGACCTAAAGGATCCGCTACCAACGTCCCAACACCACAGGACGACCCCAACGGTGCTGTGTCCACTCCCCAACAAATCATAGCTGTTTTGGCGGCAAAAGTGTTTTTAATGTTGTGGCTGATCGGTGTATAGTCTAGTAGTGTATTTGAAAATGTCATTAGAAAAAGGAAAGACATGTAAATGCGATACTTCATGCGATGATATATGTCTATCGATACAATGACGCTGTTATTTACAAAGTTACATCAGTTACGACGTATGTGTTGCTCTGCCCATCGCATCAACTTTGAAAATACACTCTCACGGACAGGAGAGAAATTACATTTTCATCCAGGCCCAGATTATCCTGAACCACCCTCCACTCCGTCCAAGGCCCTTGTGGACTGCGAGACCAACAGACACGTTAGATTAGAGTGTCTGAGTGATATATATATATATATATATATAAAAAAAAATTCTTGCTGTTGTGAAAGCAAAGTAAAGACAGTGAGTAATGTTTGTCTTCTCCTGCTGACTCACATACAACGTAATATGGATTTCACATCAAAAGATGAAGATGAGGCAAAAGAAAGACTTCATCGGCATCCATCAAACTATGCTAAAACAATGAGACCAGCAGAAAGGTAAAAAGATTTCACTTTTCTTACTATGTGCACTTTGGGTCTTCACTCCATTCAATTCTACTCTTTTCATGGCTTGGGAGTCAAAACTCAGTGTTTAACACAAATGTTCATGTCGGAATAAAGACCTATCACGTCTGCAGAATTGCTTCAGGTAATGTCTTAGAACACCAACTTCCAGAGAAAGTTCTGTAATGTCATGGCAGTGGATATTAATGAAGTCTGCCAGGCACATTAGCTCATTAATAATATTACAGATTAAACTATGATGAATTGGTGGACTGCACAATGGACTGTTCTGGCCCTGGTGTGACCACTCTCTTATCTGACCTTTACAGATACAAGCTGCAGGAGACACAGGAGACACCGAGACCCTCGCGGGGCAGGGCGAAGACAGCAGACGCACAGAAGCCTCCTTCATAATGGAGAGGTCCATGCACCTTTTTTGCAATGTGTCAGTATCCAATAATAGATTATTTTAATTTCTACAGACACTTAAGGGAGCATGGGCCTTGGAAGACTTACCGACTCAAAAGACAGACTTCGGCAGACTTATGAAACAGACTTTACTGACCGGCTTGGTTCGTCTGCACTGGAGGGCAAACATGGGAGACACACAGCATATTCTGTCCATCTGTACCTGACGTGTTGTCGGTTGCATGTTAAGCCGTGTGCAGAATTTTCAGCAGTTTATCTGAATAAATTCCCATAATACAGGTAGATAGACAGATATGCTTGAAACTGCCAAGTAAGTGATGATATTTTATAGATGAAGTAAAGTGTAATAATGACATAGGTGCTCATTTGTTTACAAAAAGAAACGTCAGTTAGGTTTGTTGGAGCTGTTGAGCCCATGATCACACATTGAGCAGGAACAAACCATGAACACTCTGTATCTTATACGTTGTTCAGTGCGTAAAAAGGTTGGTGGTAAAAATAAGATTACAAAAAAAACATGCACAGGAATTCTTTGGAATCCTTCCCAATCTTAAGAGGGAAAATCTAAAGTCTAAAGCTTGGCTCAAGCTGCAAACCTCGGCATGTTAATGTGGGACTGCTCAGACATAATCTTCATTACTGAAAGATAACCAAGTACCCAGATACTTTCTTGAGTATTGTCATTTTCTGTTACTGTCTACACCCCAAGTATTTTACATGTAAAAACATAAAACAATGGCTTCAAGACTTTTTGGACTGTGACCCCTATAAAGGAAGAGGACGTCGGTGGGGCCCTAGTTGAGGAAGTATAGATGCGTGGACCTGGACTTTGTTATTCCATCTTTACTACCCCACCATGACCCATCTGATTTATTTCATTCAAAGGGGTTCCTGACCCCCTACGTTGGGAACCACCGGACTGAACGACCAAATTAAAACTAGCTCCACCTCAACCAGGGACAAGTTTCAAATGCTGCTTACGCACGGATAATAAAGTATTGAAAATCCATCCACACGCTAGACAAGTTGCCAGTCTGCTGTCTAAACTAAATCCGTCACAAGGGTTGTTTTTCTGAAAGAGTATTGTTACTTTTTTACTTGAAGTACATTTTACATTTTAGCAGATAAGATTGTAATCACTTACAATTTTGTAATTTGTATTATGTTGTGCTGGCACTGATTCCACTGCTGAATATAAGAGACAGATTTGACAGGACACAGATTAATCATCTGTTTGAATTTTTACATTTGTTTAAATAAAGGTAACTAGCATAGCGTCCGCCTGTCTCATTTGCAATTTGATTTGTTTAAATGATGCACATAAATCCAGTGCAATACTTCGCTATAAAATCAAAAGGAAGTAAGTGATGTGTTTAAAAAAATTTGCATTGCACTGCATCTTAAAGATATGATCATCATTGTGGCTCTTTCATTTCAGGTGACGAGTCTGAAGCAGGTGTAAAGCAGTAGTCATCTGTTTTAGGAGGCTTTACACCTGAAACACTGTGTGATGTGGCGTCGCCACTGAGGCCCACGGGGCCGAGCTCGGTGTGGCACCGGGAGCAGAACTGGTTCTCCCATAAAAGCACAAATGGAGCAATGACTTTGGGCTATTCATCTAGGTCAAGAGAATAAATGCAGCTAGTTTAGATGAGACAAATCAGAGTCTCATGCCGTACGCCGGCAGAATCACGTGTGGACAGAGAATAATTATTTTCCTGCACGCACGCTCGCACACACAGGCTACAGCATGTTCCCTCAGCAATGCATCAGCTGTTCTCAGTACCCACGAGGAGGGTGCAGATTAAAAATGGAAAGCTGGAAGAAAACTGGAGGTGGAAAGGGAGAAGGTGTTAAGTTGTAATGGTTCACAATCAATACACCACAGAGAGGGTGAACATAGCAACCACTTTTTTTCTTTTTTTTTTTACAGCTGCAGAATGGACGCTCTGTAGTCAGCGTGGCCGTGCAGGTGTGTTTGCATGAATCTGCGTCTCAGTGTGTGACCGCGTTTAGCATTCAGAGTGACGAGGGCGAGAGACATCTCGACTGTAGCAGCATCTGAGGGAATAAAGGTCATTATTGTAGAAATGGAGGCGAAGAAACCAGGCGAAGGGTGAAAGAAAGGTGACTGACTAAAGAGAGGGGGGGGGGTCAGAAAGCAAAGACGTGCTGGGAAAATAATCCATAATAATATGGCTTACGTCCTACAGACAGTGTCGCTCTTACGTGATAGACCCTTCAGACAATGCTGTATTTTGTATGACACTTGACAGACCATTTTCATTGGTTCTACTCT
The DNA here is from genome assembly GCF_022379125.1 of Scophthalmus maximus. NCBI lineage: Eukaryota > Metazoa > Chordata > Actinopteri > Pleuronectiformes > Scophthalmidae > Scophthalmus > Scophthalmus maximus. The sequence goes on along the minus strand of NC_061518.1, from coordinate 17,742,724 downwards.
TTTTCTTTTTCCTGTATGTGGTTTGGAAAATGAAGAGACGGCGAGGGAGGGAGGGAAAGGAGGAAGGATCGGTGGTGAGCCCACTGTGTGGACGGTACTTACTCAGCATTAGCCATGATGCCGGACGATGAACAGATGAGTGATGCAGTTGCTGTTACAAGGTTCCCACTCAGTTTCGCCTGTTTGAGCGCCGCAGTTCACCTTTTCAGCTGATAGACGCTGCTCTCATGTCGAACCTGCGAGGAACGCGCTCATTAATGCCAGTGGAAAAAACTTTTTTTTACATAGATCAGGCACAGATCTTCTGCTACAGATTATTGTGCACACGACTCTATAACCGATGTAGTCTGGCATTAAATCCTGTGGATGGATTTGAGGTCGGTGTTGATGTGACTGGAGGTTAAATATTGTGTTAAAATTCTTTTGCCCATCATGTCGGAGTTTTAGGTTTTAGACACTGTGGCATTCTAACAACCGAAGCACTGTGCGGAAATCTGAAATACAAAGACAGTTAGTCACAACTTAGTTTTAAGAGACTTGGTCGGCGGCTGTTCATTAGTTTGTCCGACAGCTGAGATTTTCAGAGGGAGTTGCTCCTTTTAAGCACCGAAGAGAAACATGGGTTATCATTTCTTTGAGCACTCACTCTGTAGCCCACACATGAACCTGTTCTCATGCCACTGCCAATAAGGATGTTGGATAAGAGCTTGTCCCCGAGTAGGTTTTCAGTTAAGAGACAGTGATGGATATCAAATTCATATCCATCCCCTCAGCATCACAGCCACATGTGCTTTTGCAAAGTTGACACACAATGTTGATGAAGTTAACAACGTATCAGAGCCAACATCTCAAGTGTAGCCACCGGGACTGTTGAACCTTCAAACATCAACCAAAGCACAGTTAGAGTTGGGTACACGTCACTCTCCTGCCACCAAATCACTCCTAGCACCGGCATCACATTCCAGAAGTGGAGAAAACTAAACGGTGTGTGTGTATGTGTGTGTGTGCGTGTACAACTTCCGCCGTATGTAAATGCCTTATTTATCTGAGAGCAGAGGAACCTACCTGCGAGAGATTTACATTGTCGGCGGGTCCCTGCGCCTCCCGCTGCCCCCTCGCCGACGGCGACGTGTCCCTCGGCGGCAGACTCGCGGCGTGTGTGTGTGTAGGCTGCAGCTTCCCTCAGCGGCACTTTTGCATTGGACGAGCAGCAGCAGCACCGCCTGCTCCCACCTGCGCCTCGGTGCCACACCAGAGAGGAGCTGAGGCTCAGGCGCAGGGAGCATCGTCAGCCGGCGACACCATATCAGGATGGTTCGTGTTGCCAGCGCGATCAAATGACGAGTGCAGTGCGATCTCCTCCGCATCCAGGTCCCGGTCGAGGGGGAGGGGAGGGGGGGAGGGGGGGTATCCCCGGCGAGCGCAGCGGGGAACCCTGCGTAAGGAGCTGTCCAGGTGCTGAAGCGAGTCCCCCCCCTCCACCCCCTCCCCCCGACGAAGCCTCGGCTCTGGAGCCGCCGACGGACTCCCCCCCCCCCCCCCGCCCCCCGGGGCACTTCCACCGCAGCAGAGGGCGACTCTCTACCCGAAAGACTTCAACACGCCGACGCCGCGGAGCCGCCGGACACCGACGGTGTTACTCGTCGACGAGTCGTGTGACATCTTGCGTCGCTCCGGTCACGACATGGAGGTGTCGAAAATGCTGGGTCGTAGCGTGGACGTGCGCCCCCCCCGCGCGCGCGCGCGTGCACGTGCGTAAGAGCGAAAGAAAGCGCGCGAGAAGATTCACCACCACTGTTCTGAATCGAGAGCCAGTTTTAAGGGATCGTCGCCACGAATGGTATTATTAGCTTCGCGCCGGGCAGGTCGTCCCTCCCCGCGTCATGAGCGAGGTTGTTGTGTTTTTAGTTTTTTGGGGGGTTTTTTTATGGTTTCCCAAAATAAAGATACTATGGGAATATAAATGGCCTCCGCCGCAATTGGCTTAACCGTTTGTCATTCATCGGGACGGGCCAGTCGATGGTTAAGGCGCACATCAATCAATCGCGAGCGTCTCCTCGCTTCATGTGTTGAACACGCCTGGACGTGGGCCGCACGAGATGCTATAGGCTGAGGCTCGGAGTAGGGCCGTGCGCAGACGAGGAGACGCGCAGAGCGGCACTGAGTGCAGCAGGCCCCCGTGTAGTTACAACCGAGGGAGGGCAGGATGGAGGGATGGAGGGATGGATGGAGGGATGGATGGATGCGTGACGCCCCGCAGACTCACGAGCTGCTGCGGCTGTGGTGGAGTCCACTGTGGAGACAGGCGTGCGTGAGAGGGGACACAAGCACATGTCCACAAGCTGAATGTTTGTAATTTATTGAGGACAGTGAGCAGAACAGATATGATTTGGCACATGTAGAAAACTGCATCGACACCAAAACAACTTTGTTCAGGGAGCCACAAATGCCAACTTAAAATACATTTTGAATTTCCTCTTCCGAAAATAAGAGTCGCCGACGTGTACATTACAATACAAAGAAGGAAGATACTCTCGGTTGTTGTCTCCTGATTAAAATTGTTGGACTTTCTTGACATTCGCTCTTGCAACAATTAATGTTGAAAGCATTGCATTTACAGAAACAATTTTTTTTAAACATTTTTTTCCAATATTAACTAGCAAATCCCTAACAAAAAAAGCATATACAAACTGGAAATTGCACCATATTGTCACCAGGATTTACTTCTTACTGAAGAAGACATCAATAGCTGACCGGGTCATCAGGAACTCTAGATATGAAATGTGCAGATTTAACTGGGACAAGTATTCTAAAGTATAAAGGCATCTGTAACATTTTTACAGCTTTTTTTTTGTGCAACTAGGTAGCCTCACCCTTTATTATCAAATCAAATACAGAACCTTCATTATTTAGGACTTTAGCAAAGAATACCACATACTTTAAATCTCAAAACAGGAATTGTGGAAGAGCCGAGACCAGTTCGAGGTGAAGCAGAGTTTCTGTAAGTCAGTGCCACTTTGCACAGAAAACAGGGCAGCCATTCTTCCCAGTTGTTTTTTTTCTGTGCCGTGCAGAAGCTGGGGAGACTGAGCACATCCACAACTCATCCAGGCTCATTCTGCATTTTGATATCTGAAGTCCACATTTCATACCAGTTGGTGGCAGTAATGCACCAATCCGTTGTTTCCCACTCGCCAATAAATCTCAAAGAAAAGGAGAACATTACACAGTGGAAGTTGGGCAGACAGAATTAGATTGGTTTGGTTGCTATTAAGTAAATTTACTTAAGTAAAGTAATAACATTATGCATTCTGAAATCGTCTCTTTTCTTGGACAATTTCTGGCCATAGCTCCTCCCACAGGTACTGACAGGAGCCTGCGAGCAATTTTGTGCAGCTATTTCGCACTGGCACCAGATTTTTTGGGGGGGGTTAGAACCAGTTCTACGTTAGGCACCGTCACTGTGTGAGTGGAAAAGGGGCGAGAGGTGACACACTGCTAACAGGAAGTAGATATTGGGACATATGACCTGACATTTGGACTACGAAGAGGCAAAGTAAGATTCTGACTAAATTCCCTGTGCCCAATTGAAACACGGGAGATAAATATCTTGCGTAAGAGTATTAAATTGTAGGCCAATGCGGTTTCAATTTGCCATTGGTAGGACAAGTGTAAAAACCTTAAGTGTAAAACCTTAAGGAGGAGGAAGAGCATTCAAATCAAGATTACCTTGATTATGTGAAAGAAGAACCACTCTTCATACTCACATGAATAAAAAAAAGTGCCTTTGCTGAATCAACATCTATAACAATAGCTTGGAATACTCAAGTGTGTATAATTCACTCACTTGCAAAGCAAACAAACCTTGAGGTTCAAGGGGTGAGAAAGATATGCCATCATTGTGTGCGAAATTTGAAAAAAAGATATACAAGAGTGCTACATCACAGCTCAACGTTAACAGAGATGATCACTTTGTCTTTTTAGGGTCCTATTTGTAAGACTCACTAGTTTGAATATAAAGCTGTGTTCACACACAGTCTCCAAGGGAAGGGTTGACTTCCTGCTTTATGAGCAGAAATGGTGTCAGAGATATTCTGATCGTAATTTTGTACAGAATGTTTTTCGTTTCTCCAAACAGGAGCGTGGCGTGTCATCTTTTTTTTCCTGTTTTGCCAATTGTTTCTGCATGTTCGATCGGTCAGCCTAGATGGACCAGGGTCATGACTGTGGTGTACTCGTGCTGCAGACTGTTCGTGCCAGTGTCGCACAGCGTGCAGTCGTCTTTGATGATTCGGTCGCAGCCGATCTCACCGTTGCCAAACAGGCCGAAGAGCGGGGTGTTGGGGAACACCTTGTGAAAGGCGTCAGCCTCCACGTTGGTCTGGTTGTTGTAGTAGTTCTGGCCTCTCCCCACGCAGGCAAACATGAACCCCAAGGTGTTTCTTTCGGGAATTTTGGCTGCCTTTAACCGCCGGAGTGTGGCTTCGGCCTCCTTTGGACTGTTGACGTCTTGGTCCAAGAGCACAGATGCTCCCTGCACCTTAGGACCACTGAGGGCCAGGCCCACCACACCGTACGCACCCTGGCTACAGCTACAGGGTGACAGATGAAGGCAGAGGGAAAGTGTGAACATAGCAAAGGGTAGGTGGTTAAAATGCTGTTGAAATTTTAGCTCCGACACTGCTATAGTTTGTCTAAGGCTACATCCAAACTCCTGCGTTTTCATTTTAAAAGCGTTTTAAGACTAAAACAATCTCCATCCAGACGAGAATCTGTCAGGCTTTGGAGAACTCACGTTTGTGTATGGGTGAGTGTAACCGTGCTGTTGTGTGCTGTGTACTGTGTTTTTTTGTTGAAAACAAGATGGTTCATCTCAAGGGGCTCATCCTTCTAATAAAATATTCATTGTTATTATCCCCACCCATACTTACACACCTAAAAACGTACGTCACATGACCGTTCACGTACATTGAGCATGTGCATATCAGTGTAAATAGGTAGCAGGTTTTCTAATCTGCAGTTGGTTACTTAGTTACACACTACTCTGGCATTTCCAACAACAATGGTAAAAAGTAAGAGCAGGGATTTCGTAACTGATGAGAACCAATCAGGAAGCGAATGCAGGTGTTTGCGTCACTGTTTCCAAACTTCTCAGATTTTGCCCGTCGAAATTGCCACGCAGTCCCAGAGTTCTCAAACTTAAACTTCTCCATTTTAGTTGCTTGGAAATGCCAGAGTAGTGTGGACGCCATTATTGAATGCATTTAAAACAGAAATGGTCTTTGTCATTGTGCAGAACACAAACTCACCAGTGTCTGGAAGGAGAGAGGACACTCTCTACCAGCCCTCCAACGACGAGAGCCTTGCCCTTGGCCAGCTGCTCCAGCAGCTCGTTGAGGAAGTGTCCTCCTCCAGGTTTATATGCCTCATAGACGAACAACAGTACCACACGCAGCTCTGGGTTGTCGATGAGTCCTGCAGAGAAAGTACAACAAACATGGGGGACTGGTAAAAAAAAAAACCATTCTGAAAGATTGTTGCTTGATGTCAGTTTGGATGCCTGTAGAATTCTCTCCACTCACCCGCTTCTTTCAGTGCACTCGGGGAGATGGACTTCTTGCAAAAATGAAAGGGCTTGATGTTGACACCCTCCATTCCAGGGAACATGACTGCAAAGCCTGCCTCCCCTTCCTGGTGCTCCTGAGGAGGGGTGGAGCAGGAGCCACTGGGAGTCACTGCACGGAGAGGCATGTTCATGTGTTATGAAGGAATAAGAAGAGCAGAATTTTTGTGTGATGCTCACATACTGTATGACCAAAAAGACATGAACACGCATAATATTGCTGAAGATAGGAAAAGGGGGAGATATGGATGGACTTAGCCAGTGTTTATTCTATATATTTAAATTCTATAAGCGCTTTGAGTTCCTTGAAAAGTGCTATATAAATATCATGTATCATTATTATTCTATTTTTGCACTAATTGTGTTAAAGAACCTTAATCCAAGCACTCATTGTTTCATTATTGACTGAAAAGACTGCAAAGCATAACAGACACTGCATCTGTAATAAGCCCCCATAGTATCTGCAACAATGTTTAACTGATGAAGTTTAATTCTGAGGAACAGAAGAAAAGAACATCTGAACAGAGCTCAAGAACGAGGAGCAAGAGGAAACCATTGAGATCTTGGAGATGACATCTAGTGGCCATGAGAGGTACAGCAGCTCAAAGAACAGCTACAGAATTCACCAGTCAAATATAGTTTGTGATTTATTTATTTTGGGGGGGGGGGGGGTTCTTTCTTTAATATCGAGACGGCAAAAACTAACCACACAAAAACTTTAGCAAAGAGGTGCAACAACACAAGCTACAGTATAAGAGTGACAGCCTCATTCACCACTCGCACGCTTTCTGGATTTTAAGGGTTTGAAATTATGCTGAGGTAAAAACCCTGATGTGAAATTGGCAAACATTGCACATTAATATGTCATTCATCTACATCCTCCACCATGTTACAGGTTATTAAATTCATAAAGGATTATGCAGAATTCCACGTCTAGGGTGATTCATAAATCATCTTTTTTAATACTGCGCAGCCCCGCACCCATTGTGCATAAATGATTATATGTACTCTAGGCCATTTGGCAAACCTATTACAATGGATCTATAGGTTCAACCCTATCCAATCAAACATTCAATTCAATTGGATTTGATGTGCGTGGTGACCCTGTGCTGACCCTCGTCTGCAATATCACAAAATGAGTGTTATCACAAACAGCCGAGGCTGCCATTAAACCTGATAGACGACGGGAGCCCGATAAGCCATCATCTTGAAGAACGAGAACATGGCTGATGGAGAGTCGCTCCTCCGGAGGGTTGTGATTATATGGAGAAATGGGGAGCACAGCACCGGGCAGACTAGGCAATCTATCAGAGGCAGCGGCAGGGAAGTGCCAGCCACCAGTGGCGCTTTTCAACCAGGCAGCAGCAGTGGGGGATTAATGTGTAGTCTGCGCTGCTAAAAGGTGAACTATTCCTCTTAGGCCTCAGGCACACGACACGATTTCAAAGTCGTCAAATCGCTGTACCGTTCACACTTCACGATGTGCTCTCTTGTAATCGCAGGCTTTCAGTCGTTGCATTGTTCACACTACGTGACTCATCTGCGACGGGGGGTTCACACACTATACGATGCTTCACTGGGAGAAATGTCTCCAAAGCAGTTTTTTTTCACGTAAACACACGCGAGAAGTGACACGGGGGAATATGCGATACACGCGGGACACAGAAATTGATTGTCACTTTCCGGATGAACGTCAAAAGAAACTGCTCAATATATTGCAAGAAACAGGAAGTAGTTTGAGCTGACGCTGTCTGTGTTGTGCATGCTAAATATCTAAAAAACGTCAGGTAGGCCTTGGCGAGTCACGCTGATCGCGTCGTTGGTAGTTCACACAAAGCGATCGAGTGACGATTTGCGACCCCCGTATTCACTCTGATTTTCCTACAATTTGCTGCAACTCCAGGATTTGCAGACAAGCTGAAAATCAGGCTTAAAATGGTGTAGTGTGAACTCGGCATTAGGTAAATGCAAATAACCTGGATTTCCTTTATTTTTTCTCTAGATCTTCTAAGTAGTTGAACATTATTAAACCACATACTTGTACCATCACAAACTCTGAAACTCATTCAAGATTTTATTTTATGTTAATATTAGGATTAAATGATTCCATGTACGTGAATTTATTAAGGATGCAAAGAGATTTTTTTTTTTATCTATGAATAAGGAAATATGTGAGAGACAGAGAGAAGACAGGAACACTTACAGACTATGCCTGGTGTTGCAACAACCATGATGTCACAGCCTTTGGGGAAGAGCAGGTTCAGTTCCTCAATTGTGTCTGGACTGTGGCGACTCCTTTTTGCTGCAGGGTAGTTGAGGAAACGAAAACATGGTCATGAAAAAGGTCGCTGTTAACATTTACGTCATATCAATCATAAATCAAGCACAACAATTTTAGATTCAGAGAAATTGACACCAGCCTTTGTGTTAGCAAATGACTACTTTTCTGACTGTTGCAAAACTCTCTCTGAATAGAAGTTACCACTAAAAATTATCATCAAGGTCTATATGAAACCTTTATTCCAAGTAGATAAATTGTGTAATGTACATTAAATTGCCAGTAACCATGGCGACTCTTATTAGATGCTAAATTATGTTAGGAATTACCCCCCACTTGAAAAAAAAAACCTATTGGTTAAACTAGTTAAACTAGTTATTTTCTCATGATTTAAGGGTCATAATAATCAATTATGTCCTGAAAGAATGTCTGCCACAGACTTGGGTAAAAAGTACCTCTATCTGGTCAGCATCATAATACGACCCAACTCTGCAGCAGAGTCCACTGATTCAGAGTTGTGCGATTAATGTTCCTACAATGTTGTGTTCAAGTCCAAGTGAATGGCACAGTCACCAAGGTTATTTTTCTGCTCCAAGCCTGCATTGTTTCATTTTACATGTGTACTAACTAAAGTGACATGTCTAACTAACCTTGGGTGACCAGCATCCATCACTCAGCCTGAAGGTATCCTGAAGACAGATAACTGAAGCTGCTGCTTTTGCACTGCCTATAGTACAGCAGGTGGACTACAACATCAAGGGCTTGCAGTCACAAGTAAACTGAATCACAACTAGTTCACTAATGTCTTTGAAAACTAGAAAGTCAGATGAAGTCTGATGCCACCGCTCTAGTTTATTTCCAAAAAACACATAATACAAGTATGAAAAGCATCCTTTCATTAAATATATGTTAAAAGCACTTAAATATACATATAATCCTGCATGTAAATGGATACTAGGACTGAGGTTTTTGTGCCGTTTCCATCCAGGTGTAAGTTTCTGACCTGTGTAAAGCATAATAACAGCTTCTCAATGACTTCCAAATTATTTTCAAGGCAAATCCAAAGCCTTCTGATAAACAGGTGTGATGGTATTCGTGTGTTTTTATATATATATTATGATTTGTTTGGAAAGGCATCAGATTATGCATTAAAGGCACTGGAATATTGCTCTTAAAAGAAAAAGGAAAAAAGGGCCTACTTTATAAAATTTTGTATTTTTTCAACAAAATAATTCAGACGAATGGACATATTTGTATAAATGTTTCAGCTATTTTGAAATGTTTTAAACTATTAAGCAATAAGTGTGACAAACCATATCAATATGAACTTTTCCTGAATGGTTGTGTTACACCACTTACCAACACAACTCAAACTATAATGTATGAGACACGTGTTCTGGAAAATAATAATAATAATAATAATAAATTTCATTTATAGAGCACTTTTCATTACTAAAAGCAATCTCAAAGTGCTAAAAAGCACACATACTGTTCACCGAACACACAAGGAAGAAGTACTGACGCACCACAGCACATTGTTCCACACCAACCTTTGCTCTGTCTGTAGCAATAAGCTTGACCAGGGAACGCCTTACAGTTTACCATCGCCATGACGGTTTTAGGCAGGAGGAACACTTTCTGTGAAGAAGAAGATTCAAACAGTGTAAAACAAAACTGTGGACAAGTGACCCCTGAACAATCAATCACATTCTGTTAGTCATGTTAACCTACGACTGGGCCTGTCACGATAACTACTTTTTGTTGCACCATACATTGTCCCGTAAATTATTGCGATAAACGATATTGTTGTCATTCCAAGACCATTTTGTGTCACCGACTCATGTCCGCTTGCTCGTTGCTACTCGATCTGTGATGTTATCCAAAGTTTAGACTTTGCGCGCGGCCCTCGGACGAAACAAGCAATTTGAAGAGATGCTGCCTTTAGAAAAAAATGTTTTCTGTCACTTTATACACCAAACCAGTGGTTGGGGAGTCGTACGACGAGAACAGACGAGAGGACCGAGGCAGGGAGGACTGATGTGGACGTGGACACCATGTCTGTTCTTGAGGGTCAACAAAAAGCATTGAGTTCAAATTCACGTATCGTCCGAGGAGTCGAAACATCGTCACCATCGTGACAGCCAAGCCTGCACACTTGCGGTCCTATTCGGCACATGGGGCCCCTGCAACGCTCACATGGGGCCCCTGCACCGCTCACATGGGGCCCCTGCACCGCTCACATGGGGCCCCTGCAACGCTCACATGGGGCCCCTGCACCGCTCACATGGGGCCCCTGGGGGCCCCTGCACCGCTCACATGGGGAGCCTTCTCTTGCCTTCGGTCGGACGGGGGATGTACATGCGGGGACTTACCTCCACCTCCTCCGCCAGGATGCTGCAGAGGCCATGGACCTCGGAGCGGGACGGCCCACAGGCGGACACCCAGTCCAGCTGCTGCTGGGTCCGCAGCACTCTGCGGGCGCAGTTCCTCCACAGGCGGCACACACTGAGGAGCAGAGGACACCCGCACACACCCGCTTAGCGCAACCGGAGCCACTTCGTGTTGCTGAGCATATTTAGAACAGACACACGAGGGCACCCGGAAACGACTATCAGAATTATAATACATGTCGTTTTACAGAGCAGTGCATTTACACTCAGCAGGTACAGACACGCGTCGGCTTCTCATCCGTTCCGCCTGTGTCCGAAGAACCAGCAGCCATTAGCGTTAGCTCGCTCCACTGTTTGCCGTTACCTTGCGATCCGGAGGAGCGACTTGGTCGGTAAGAACGTCTGGATTCGTTCGACTACTTCGGCGACATTGCTGAGCACGTACGCGGCCTTGCTGTCTTCTGCGGAAACGGCGAAATCCTGGTCTTTGTCCATGTTTCTCCCTCGAGTCGTGGGACTTCCAGCGCCGCGGCTCACACGAACTTTCACCTCACCCTCTTACACCGCTGCCTGCTGGCGCCACAGCGCCTCCCTGCGGCGAGGAGGCGCTGCGGCACTTCTCATTAAACTTGATCAAATTCATTTTATGAGGATGTTTTTGTGACTGGTACTTATGTACGAAAAATGTATGCTACACTGTCAATTCTGTTTCTGAATTTCTCTAAATCTAATCTAATTTATTTATTTTACTAGTTTTGTAAATGTTAATCTTCTAAACATTTGGTCTCATATAGTGTATATTTCACTGCCCTGACAAACCTGCGGAGTTATATGGTCGCTCACAATAAGACACAATAAGATTGCTCGTTTGTTATGCAACTCGGTAAGATATTGGAAAAATGAAGGAGAAACCGTTGTAATAATGCCAGACTCAGGAGTGAATTATACTTCAACCATTTATTTATGACCTTAACATTTCCAAGATAAAATGGGAGGTGAAAAATCAGACAAAATCAGTTTGTCAAAATGAACAGAAGATTGAATACAGTGCTCTGACATTTCTTTCACAGCTGGCACATAATGGCACATCCAAGCAACTGTGCCAAGAATTCCTTCCTTGCTAAACTGGAAGTGTACAACATCGCTGACACTGGAGAAATGCTTACAATACAGAAGAAAACGACAAAAGCAACTTTACAAAAAAGTACACAGAATAAAAGTCCCTTTTTTGTAACCTTGGCTTAACTTATGGCTTTGATCATGATGGTTATGTGCAGCATTTTTCCTTCCCAAAAGTGCAAATTCTCAAAACGTATACATATAAACCTAGTAAAGATGTACAATGAATTGTAACTCATCTTTGATTACAGTGTATAACAGACAGTGTGGTTTTAAAGGAGCTAAAGATGCTGCTTGTTCTACCTTGTGTAGAGCTTGGATCTTCAGGATGACACGGTCAGAGGAGACATAGAAACATAACTCCCCACATCATCTGTAGCAGCCATATACGGGAGCCAGCCATATTCAGAGCAGATGGGAAAATGTGGGGGACGGAACAGAGCTGGGTCAAAGGTAAACCATCTCCATTAGAGTCTGATCCAGCATCTGCTTTATGCTCAGGCCCTCTTCTTGAGCATGTGAGAGTTTATCTGTTAATATAGCATTGCAGCAGTTAGTCATTAAACCCAAACAGCACAAAGATGCACAGAATATAGCAGACAAAGCTCCAGTCCAGGTTCATAAACAGTGTTAGACATTGGCTGGATATTGTTGCAAACTTTTTTGAGTGTGAGAAATTTTAGCTCTGTATATCCCCACCAATAACAGAAGTTAGCATTCATTAAATACATATCCTTAACTCATATACTCAGCCATTTTTGAGATTCAATCTTTGAAGCATATTGTGAATATTACACTCAAGCTATAGGCAGGGCTGTAGTCATGACTGCATGGGCTGTGTTTAGGACCAAAGAATGGCACAATTCAATTTTTTTTTCTTTTTCGTAATCTGTGGTTTGGAAAATGCTAATATTCTTATGAGCATTAGTATTACGTTCAAACACTCAATCCATGCAGTATCAGGTCAATTTAAAAAAAATCAAACTTCAAGAAAACTAAATGAGCACTAGGCTTACCTCAAATTAAGAGACCCCAGCAGAAAACTATCCCATTTTATTTCTACTCCAAATCTTTACTGACAATGAGCCTAAATGTGGTTCCGGCTGGCAGGTCCGTCATGTAATAGGAACATGTTCCACGTGACTTTCAGCCACATATGACTATGGCTTCCCTCTACATGCACCTCTTCCTTACTGCTACACACCAAATTATACTCCCTCCACCATTGTTGGGTTTAGTTTATTTTAAAAAAGGGACAATGTGTGGTTAATCACATATCTGAAAATATGGTCATCACGTTACTTTTTTGACTAAAAGGTGAATTCAGGAGGTTTGTTTGTTTATTTTTTGCCAATTCAAATGCTACAGATCTGAGGCTCTGCCCGTGTGGGCGACACGGGGTCAAGCTTTCTCCGACATTCCTCCAGAACGTCATGCTACAAAATGAAATGTGTTAACAAAGATAAAGCCTTAGTCAAAACACACGTGTCCTAAACAAATGCCTTTTGTACAGATAAAGTAACTAAACCAAAACAATGGGTCATTTATTACCCAATATAGCTGAGCACATTCCATCTTTTGATTTGAAGAAAAACTAACTCGTCATTCTTTTTGAAGGTGGGTTCAGGGATGCAGAAGGAATTCTAGACCACTTGCAGCATTTTAGTCTGCGACCATGACCAGGCTTCATCCCACAAACAGCATCACACAGATTAGCTGGACGCATGTGCTACAGCCCTGACAATGACTGAGAAAAGATCTAACCTCTGAAAGTGCCGTTTGAACATGCATAATGTGAGAATCGTGTCTCAGTTGTTGAAATAATTGCTTGGTGTCATAGACACAACTGTCTATAGTCTTTATATAATAGACCTGGACATTTGAGTTTTAGAAAACGTAAAGCATACGAGAGCCCAATCCAGTTTACGCCTCGTTTAAGGCTACTCTCAGTTCATTGGTCAGAAGGCGGTTTTTCTCAAGCTGCTTGTATAGATGGTCTTGACAGTCAGAAAGCAGGTAAGAGAAAAGGTAAAGAGACAGAAGGCATGTTAGTACAGACAACAAAAGAGTTAGTTCCGCTTTGAAGCTCAGCGTACAAGTGTCAGTTTGCATTAAAGCTATGGAAGTGCTGACCTCATGAAAGCATCAAACAACATTAATAACTGTTATTTCCAACAGGACTATACTGTCATGGTTGACCAAACATGATTTACCCTTTATTGCTTTCACCTATAAACATTTTATTTTCACAGAGGACAGCCTGGAACAGGCCTACAATTTAGTGACCGGTGAATATCCCACATTCACACACAAAACCATTGATGACATTTGGTGCGGGGACTTAGCTGCTCAAAGAGTGTAAATGTATTAAATCGCACTTGCTGTTGCTAAGTTAACCACAACTGTGGCCAAATCAACTAGGACTGAAATCTTAAGGATTATAACATGCGAAAAAAAGGTGTTATCATCAAAGTCACCTAGTTAAGCAGCAGATCCTTTAGAGAAACACAGAAGACTGAATAAAATGGCTATCAAAGCAAGTAACCTGTCAAAACTGGTTAGTTTTCTAGTGTTCCAAGTCAGAAGAAAACACTAGTTTGCAGAATTATGAATATGGCCGTTATACCAAATAACAGTCTTCAAGGAGAAAAAGGAGCAGTGAATGCAAGAGGAGCTTCAGAGTTTATTCAAAAGCTACTCGGCAAAATAAATTAACACATAGAAGACAAAAATCATCAAAGAAAAAGATGGGACAAATAGAAATGTGGAAACATTGCAGGAAAAAAAGGGAAGTGCTGACATAGATGGAAGAATGTTTATTTTACAGAAAGTAATATGGCTCAAAGGTCTGTATGAGAGATGGACAAACGGATGATGGCAGCAACGGCCCACAGTAGTGCAGTAGTGGTGGGGGGTAAAGAAACGCAGAAACAAAAGGAGACAGAAAGTTGGGCTGCGCTGCACAGGACAGAGATGAGGACGCTCAACCAGCCTCTGGAGTGAGGGGTGTAAAAATTTAGCTGTGGAAAAAGAAGAACAAAAGTGTCGGAAGGAGAAACAAAAGGAGGAATGGAAAATAAATGTCATGCAAAACCAAATTTGGAAAAGGGATGCAGACGTAAGGTAGAAAAGCCACACACAAAAATGAGTGAAACTAGTGAGGGGGGCTGTCACAAGAAACTATAAGGGAAGATATGGAATCTAGCGTAAGAACATAATCATAAATACCTACAAAACACCTTTAGTCCACCGCAAAACATTGTTATAGAAGAAATTAGGGAGGATACAATTTCTTTTAAATCAATCCCATCTAGATTTTAGCAGGGTAAGAAACACTGCAGCCAAACATGCCATTAGAGGGAGCTATTGTACGTTGGTGCGAGTCGCTAGGCTTTGACAACTAAGGCACGGAAAGAAACAAGCATGCGGTGAATTACATGGAAGTCATGTCGTTGAGGGCGTGGTCCAGCTCCTCGCTGATGGCCTTGTACTTCAGTTTCTGGGCATACAGCTCATCTATTGTGTGGTGATTATAATGAAGAGGCAGTGAAGGATTTGCAATGAAATAGAAAAGACAAAAAATAATAATACTAGAGTAGTCAGAGAGCAGGTGTAAAAGGAAAACACAAATGGAGAAACTGGAAGAAAAAAAAAAGAAGCAGGACAGAAATAGGAGGGGAGCATGGAACAGCTGCTGACGTTGTGTCAGATTCTTGAGGAGTCACTGAGAAACTGCCTCACATGTTCCATGACCCTGTGAGGGCTGCTCGCGACTCGCTGGCCTCGCACGGTCACTACACCAGAATGCCAAACAGCAATGTCGTGAGAAATGATTTTGCCAACATGAATAATATGCTGGCCTCTGCTGACAACCCGCTGACCTGTGTTTGTTCTATGATATAACGAACGCTCTACAAGGCTACTTTTTTGTGCCGAGTACAGTACAAACGTCCTAGGTTGCATTTGGTGAGAAATATGAAAAGAAACTAAGCGAGTGCCTAAAAACAAAGTGGAAAAGATTCATACCCTCAAGGTCATCGATGGTCTTCTCAAGCTTGGCGACAGATCTCTCAGCAAACTCAGCACGGGTCTCAGCCTGAGTGGAGGGTTACAGTCAAACATTAGCAATTCCCATTAAGAGGTTTACATTACTAAACGCAGCCTTACAGAACACTTAAACCACTTAAATTCTTCTAATCAATTCTAATTTAAAATATGTATACAGTCAGCACTTAATTCAGCATCCATTCACCAGAGTTTTTATAAGGCTCTATGAATTTACCATTTAAAAAAAAGTGCAAGATGGATCACTATATTTTAAACAATGTCCCACGGGTAATTGTTTGACGATTCCTATTAGCTCACCTCCTTCAGTTTGTCTGTAAGAACCTTGATCTCCTCCTCGTACTTGTCCTCCTTCTGCGAGTACTGTGGTCACACACAAAGTGCAGCGTTAGTTGAACCTCATCACAACAGAGCTAGAAACAATTCTGCAAGATTTTATGGTTTGAACCATTTGCCATGAATCTTCTCGGTCGGCCATCTTACCTTCTCTGCCTGGGCCTCCAGGGACTTCAGGTTGTTCTGCACGGTCTTCAGCTCCTCCTCAAGCTCAGAGCATTTACTGTTGGTTTATAGTGTGGTGGTTGAACAACCAGGAAGAGACCACATACAGAAAAAGAATGTGAGAAGATAAAAAAAAGTATTACAATGTTGTAGCTTTGGAGGAAAATATGGGAGAGGAGATGGGAGGACTTTGTTACCTCTCAGACATGTCAGCACGCTCCTCTGTACGTTCCAAGTCGCTCTCAATGATCACCAGCTTACGGGCCACCTGAAGTCACAACATGCAAAGTTTAGTCCCTCGCCATTTTGACACAGCAACACATAGTCAGACAAAATTAAATTCTTCTTATGTATCCATGACTCAGTAGCAACAATATAGATCTGACGGCAGATGTGACATTAAAGTGAAAGAATGCAGAAAATGCCAAGCGCAAAGTTCAGAGTGCAGTGAACAGCTGAGAAACTCGCCTCCTCGTATTTGCGGTCAGCCTCCTCAGCAATGTGTTTGGCCTCCTTCAGCTGGATCTCCTGCAGCTCCATCTTCTCCTCGTCCTTCATCGCCCTGTTCTCAATGACCTTCATTCCTCTGAGGGGAAGAAAATAGACTGGCAGGTAAGCACAACAGCAGGCCAGCGAGAAGGAGATAGTTCACCATTTACAACTGACAAGAGACCAGTCTCTGGAAATTTGTTTTTGTTTCCAAGAGGGCATTGGTTTGCTTGTTCCTCGTCACATATTGGTCAAGTTTGTCTGTAACAGAAAGAATTGCGCAGTCTTCCACTTTTAAGTCAAATTACTTTCTGGACTAAATGTATATTGGATATTTCACATGTAATGTAGAATATCCTACACTTAAGGGCAATGAGTGTGACTATGATATCCACCTAATTAATAATAATGGAACTTTCCCTCAAAATGCTACAGGTGGGCCACTCCCACTATTACTCAGTTTTACTGCATCAGTAATGAAAACATCTGGATATCTACATGAATAAATCATTTAGTCTTTCAGTAATGCAAAAACAAAAAAATCAATAAGGAAACTGCTTTTGCTTTTTAAGTACTTTAAGTTTCAGTCACTGGTGGCAGCACTGAGCCAAATGTTACTGGAGTAGTACAACAGCATGTAATCTTGTGCAACCTTTTTGATTATTTTTTTTAATACACAACAGTTAAGCAGAATTCCACATTTTTGTGTCAGATTCATCATTTTCCTTTGTCTTAAAAGGCCTATTTCCAGCTCTATGTATTTAATCTGAGTCTCCACAAGAGTAGTTTTGCATAACTCAGTTAAAAATCTTCCCTTATTTAACTCAAACTGCCCGTTATGAAACCCCTCAGTGAAGTCTCTGATAGAAACAGGCAATATTAGCTCTGATCCAGACACCAGGGGCACCACTCCATCCTCTTACTAGTGTGGAGGTTCTGAAAACAGACTTAAAAACAAGGTCACTAAAAACAAGTAACTTGCATAACTGATTGAAAACGGCAACTTCTCAAATCCTTTCTTATACAATATTGGAACCCATCGCTCAAGACGCGTCTGATGCTTGAGCTTTTGTCTCTGTGATTACTTTTACATGTTTAACATAGACACCAGACAGTGTCACATTATATACTGTGTATGACACAAGATAAGGAAACGCCCTTTACAGTAGCATGATCCTGTGAGACGACTTTTCTTCTGTTTTCCTTTCAAAATCGAATCATGCTGTCCCAACTCTGCCTTAATCTTTTCATTAAGACTAAGATATGATGGGGAGACAAACATGTCTCAAAATGTCTGGTTCTATGGGGGGGGGGGGGGGGGGTTGTAAAATACCAAGGACTAGAAGAACGACGTGAGTGGAGAGTTTTGACGTGAAGTGGGCCCCTCGCCTGCAGGTGCAGGATACCCACCTCTCGCTCTCATCAGCAGCCTTCTCAGCCTCCTCCAGCTTGGTCAGAGCTGTGGCCAGACGCTCCTGAGCACGGTCCAACTCCTCCTCGACCAGCTGGATGCGTCTGTTCAGGGAGGCGACATCGCCCTCGGCCTACAAGACACAAAAATCGAATGGCGTCAAATCGAGTTGATCTGGAAAAAATGCTTCAGTTGCCTTTGCAGGCCTGCAGACATCCCCTGGCCTGCACCCGGTGAGCCACCTGCAGGCTCTGGTGTGCACATGTAACACAGGCTGCAGGGAGGGTGGCACTTCTCTCCTTTTAACACAATTTAAACCCATCATTTAATAGAGAAAGGGGCACAGACCAACTCGTGCACCCTTCCTCCTCCTCTCTCATTTCAACCCTGCACTGTCCTGTCCCTCAGTGATTCAGTTACCTCGTCCCGTAAGGCCGCACGTAAGTATTTCGGAACGGGGGAACAATAGAAGCTCCTTTGTGATCCAACTAGCTAAATCCCTGCGGGAGTTCCGGCCCGGCATCATGAGGACCCGTGGTGCTGCTGCAGGTAACGTTAGCCCACTTGTTACAGGGCGGGTTGCTTGTTACTCGGGATGCGCCGGGTGGGGTCCTCTCCATCCTCTGCCTGCCCACCCTCCTCTCCATCCTCTGCCCACCCTCCTCTCCTCTGCCCACCCTCCTCTCCATCCTCTCCACCCTCCTCTCCTCCACCCTCCTCTCCTCTGCCCACCCTCCTCTCCATCCTCTCCACCCTCCTCTCCTCCACCCTCCTCTCCTCTGCCCACCCTCCTCTCCATCCTCTCCACCCTCCTCTCCTCTGCCCACCCTCCTCTCCACCCTCCCCTCCTCTCCTCCCGCAGTGGGATGATTTCCAACATGTCCCCCCGATGGCCTGGCTGCACTGGGCCATCCGCCGTGGCCGTCTTTAGACCAGATTGAGCGCCTAATGCCGGCGGCAGCCTGGTTGCTAATTGCCTTAAATCGTTAGCGGCGGCTTACGGACTCCCTGGCGCTCCTCTCCTGGTTGACTTCCCGCTGCAGCAGCGCCGCCCGGTCCTCCGCCACATCGGCCTGCTCCTGCAGCGACTTGATTTTCTTCTTCACGGCTTCCAGGGAGCTGCCGCCGGCCATTTTTCTCTGCTCTTCTCTTTCCTCGGCTAAGCTCGTTCCCTCCTCTGCCGTGTGCGGGCTCACCCAACGCCGAGCCGACACACACACACACTCTCTCTCTCTCTCCCTCTCTCTCACACACACACACACTCTCTCTCCCGCTCACACACACTTGGAGAAGCGGCGCGTTTGATCCCTGCCCCCACCGCCTTTAATCAACGGCTGATGAGGATTGGGACGTGCCACCGGTCCCGGAAGTGCCTGCGTTTGCACGCAAATAATCACATTTATGAAATGAAATGAAAAACACGTATGAATTGAGTTGACGTCCATTTTTCTCTCGGATTGATTACATCTAATTTTTCTTCACTTTTTTGTCAGTTATACAACTGTCTAACTCATTAAGTGCTTTGAGTGCATCCCCCTGCCGGGGAATTGAGCTCGACCAATCAGAGCCCCAGCTCCAGACACCACACACTGATTCAATGCATCCAAGTAACGGTTGTGTAGCTTACACATGAAGTGATAGTCTAATTAATTAGCACAACAAACGATATTATTATTATTAGGCCTATTATCATTACTACAATTGTCTGCTTTTGTTTTCCTACTAAGAGTGCAATGTGATTATTTCATGACACAGGACACTGTTTGTCAAAGAATTGAAGAAGACTTCTGTTGGTTTACAAAGCACTGACTGGTTTAGGGCCAAAATACATTTCTGATCTTCTGCTTTGTTACGAACCATGCAGACGTCTCGGATCGTCTGGGACTGGTCTGCTTTTCTGTCCTCAGAGTCAGAACTAAACATGGAGAGGCATTTATCATTTATCTGTTTCTTCCCAATACTTTTAATGTTTTATGTAAAGCACTTTGAATTGCCTTGTTGTTGAAATGTGCTATACAAATAAACTTGCCTTGCCTTGCTTTCCCTTAGGCGTAATTTTTTTTTAATCATTTGTTGTTCATTGTTACTGAATTATGCCTTGGTTTTATCTGTAATTTAGTGTGATTCATCAAGAAACTCATGTACTTACTATTTATTATCTCACTGTTAGTCCACAAAATGTTGTATGTAGTTGGCTGTTCTGGTTAGTGGACATCTGCTTAAGTACTCATTGAGTGTCACCTGTCGACCTTTCATCAATCGATCGAGTAATGTCATGGTAAGGGTCAGTAGAGGTTATCGTGAGGTTATCTTACGGTATCTCAATAACGTTGTTGTATTTGTGTTTTTTTGATGTTGTTGCTGGTTGTGAAGTAGTTGGTAATTTTTGTAACATTAAACGCGGAAAGTTAATTGGTAATTTTATCGAGATGGGACACATAGGTGTAGAAAGCCAACTGAAACCAGCATGACCACAAATCTGTCAATCTGATTTTTTCAGGCCAAAATATGCTTGTAAAATGCCCCGAGTGAAACCTTACACTGGCCCTCAGATTCGTCCAAATGGTTTTGGAATGCACTTGTAGGTCACTGAGCTGTGACCTTACCATATAGAGCACAAATGCTAAATTTAACCATCCATACATTCATTGTACACAGCCCGCTGGCTTCCTATGATTGATTATTAAATAACATCATTAGGGGTAAACTGTATGGGGGCTGCTATTCTTAGGTTCTTGGAGGGGGCCCTTGGAGGGGTCCCATGGAAGGGGCGGTTCCCGGTCAAACCATTAGGTGGCTTCTCCACCAGCCTGTGGTGCTGTCTCCCTAAACTCACATCTGTGGCTTTCTTCTCTGCCAGCTCCAGTTTCTCCTGGGCATCCTTCAGGGCTTCAGAGTACTTGTCCAACTCATCCTCAGTTCCCTTCAGCTTCTTCTGCAGTGCCACGAGGTCATCCTCGAGCTGGGACACAGAGGAACGAGAAAAGGTTTACTTACACGACATAGAAGACAGACCATAATGACCATTTATCATTTTCAGTCACAACACAAATTGCAAAGTGTCTGTAAATGATCTTAATATCACACAATAAATCGCATATGAATCAATTAGAAAGACATATGTTCTATAGGCTAATGAAATATCAGACATAGTTAAAGCGTTTGGAATACAGTAGTACATGTGAAATGTAATCAAATCCATACAGTCCAAATGTGAAGTGGCTACAACAACATAGAAATAAAATGTTTTTATTTTTAAAGTTAATTTAAATCTATGATGACACTGAATCCTCAGTGACAGGACCCCGGGTATGCAGGGACACTGTGCCATTAGCGCCCGTGCGTAAAAGCACCAGAGCTAGTTCCACAGTGGATGCCGACCTGTTTGCTCCTGTTCTCAGCTGCCTTCTTGTCTGACTCGGCCTGCTCAGCTCTGTCCAAGGCGTTCTCCTTGTCGAGCTTCAGCATCTGCATCTTCTTCTTGATGGCATCCATGGCTGCTTATTGTCGGGGGGTCCGCGCAAAACCAAAAAAAAAAAAAAAAAGAAACTAAACGAAAGGATCGGAGCGTCTGAACCACACCGAACGCCAAGCCGGAGTGCGAGCTCGCACAGGTTGTAGTGAGTCAAATATGGATTTCGGCTGCGCAGTCATTGGACACCCAATACTTTTTTGGAAACAACTGCAGCTGCTTGCCGACGCGGGACCTGTCTTTTTTTTCTCTGAATCTCGTCACTGATTCGCTCTTACAAGACATTTGACCGCTTCTGTGACTATACATGGGGTATGGACGTCAGAGGGTCACTCCCATCCTTCACACCAAGAGGTCCACTCCTATTTCTAACACCATCCAAATGACAGGCAGGTGTGTCAAGACTCAGAGAGGTAGAAGCTCTTCAGAAAGGTGCGGTTGGGGGGGGCAATAATCCCTCAGGAAAATAACCCAGAATCTGTGAGCACAAGGCAATGAGACACAATTTAACCATCATATTATTATTTTATACTTTTTAGTGCCTAAATAAATGATTTCAGAACGTCTCATCATGTCCTCACAATAAAGGACAACATGTCAACAGATTGTTACCAGAATGAATTACCATACCACTTCATGCAAGAGAGCTATATCAAATATTCAAATATATCTGATGGGATAAGCCCCTGTGAAAGTTCTTCTCCCTCTGCAGGGTGTCATGTTAGCCAGCACAGCTTGTTTGTCTTCCAGGGATCATTCCAGCAGCTCCGTCACAGCATAGCTCAACATCCTGAGCAGCAATCAGATAGGCTTTGCTCTGTAGAGATATATCATCAAGCTTGTTCAACTCCCCTCCCACTTAATACATGCCTGAGAGTTATATCTCAAACGGGCCACAGTGGATATTGTGGCGAGCACAGTGCAAGATATGGAAGCTTTGGCATTTCAACGGCCCCCTCGCTGCACCTCTGTGATAGTTCACAGGGCCACTGGCACAGTCGCAGCTGTCACACACAGGCGGTGGTCAGGACCGGTGCATGGCTGAGTAATAATAGTTTATAGTCCACTACAGTAATTAATTTTTGTACATGTTGGGCAAATTGGACCCTGAGAGGCTAAAGGAAATATGAGTTAATGTGTAGAAAACACAACTTAGTTACGTTAGATGTGCTTGACATACGTGCACCACTGTTATGTCATATTATACGAACAACACTGACAGTTTTATTTGTCATTCTCTGAGATGACTTCGGACTTTAGCATCCTCCTCTTTTGCCCCCCCGTCCATGCTTGTTTTTTGTTGAGTGCATATTTTTGGGGTCTTTCTATGTGGAAAGCACCTGCTGGACTCTGCCCATGGCCCCTGTAGCCACTCCCACCCTCACCAAGCCTTAGAAAAGGGGCCTTCGCTTTCTTTCAAATCAGACCATTCACTATTTTGGTTCTGTTGTGCAAGGAATTGGGGGAGATAAAACCACACAACCAATGTGATCAGTCAAATTCAAAGAGCTGAATACGTTTTAACTAAATACTGACAGTTTCAATACTTCTTGGTTTGAACAGCTGAGTCAACAAATCACTGTGGCAGTTTGACTTTAGGTCTAACTTTTGAATTAAAATTCAATTGTTCCCCATTTTTTTTCTCTTCACGTTCTTATATTCTATCTCTCTGGTGGTCCAGCCTGATGCCCCTCCTGCGGTGCTTTTTTAAAGCGGTCAGCTGTCACTGTGTTGTCATCCCACCATGTGTTTTGTGTGTCTGTTAGCAGCCAGCCAGGCATTCCGGTCATATACTGAGATCAGAGAAGCTCATGGCGCAATCCGTGTCACCCTAGCACCCTGGATAGATAGAGTGATGGACATCAGCACACTGTACCTGTCCAACAATTAATGATTTACAAATCATTTAAAATGTGATTTTTCTTTTTCTTTTTATCCGACAGCCAGGAGTAGTTATTTTCCAATCTAGATTTATTTTCTTTTACTGACCATTTCCACACCTGAGTGACTTCTGTTAAAACAGGTCTTATAGCTTATATTCTGTCCATTTCATCAGGTATTAAACTAACTCTGGAGTTAAGTCAATACTTACTTACAGGGGAAACCAAAATGTTAACATGAAAGTATCATATTCTATTAGTTGTTTCAACAATGCTCATAGTAAAGTATAAAGAGGTGACCTTTCAAAAAAAAAAATCTTAGGACAAAAAAATGTTGTGATAATTATAATAACCTTCAGTATTCCCAGAATTCCCGTCATGCATGGGGGTTATGTGGCCCCCTAGCAGTGATATTGTGACTGGTGAAGTTTAAAGGCCTTTGACGTTTAATTTCATTAGGAGATTGTCTGTTGTTAGTGATGTATGTATTTCTGATTTATTGTTGAGAGGAAGTCTTAAATCAAGATACAACCCCCCTTGTACTAGAGTGACTGCTGTTATTCATATTGTGGTATAAATCCAAAAGTATTCAACAATTTGTTTTACGATTAAGTCAAAGCTTAGTGCTGGACCACAAATAAAAGCCAGGGCAGAGCATTATAGATGTGTTGAGACAGCTGGGTCAGCAGCTCCCAGACGAAAATGGGAGTTCGCTGATGTGATGATTTCATCGTTAATGTCGAGTCTGGAATTTCTCACTTCCTCCTCTGTAATTAAAAAATATGGAGAAGTCCGCCCAGTCCCTCTGAGTCGAACCTTATCGCCTGCTGTTATTCAACCAAATCAAGCTCATCCTAGACGGAGTAGACACGCAGAGGTCATGTGTGAGGTTGCGCAAAAACATCACTGTGATGTGTGTTAGCCTGATGTTTTTATTGAAAATAAAATGTGAAAAATTAGGTTACGGTCTGTAAAAGTGGCTGAGCACAGAGAAACAAGGAGACTGTACCTGTGGGTAGGTATAATCTTTAATAGTGACGCCTCTTACCTTGCTGTGTAGTGTCTTCAGCAAGTGTGCCTGCTTTCTAGCTTTTATTATAATTAGATTTAGGACATAAAAATAATGGATGAGCCGTCTTCTATCGGTGTCCACATTAAATTCAATTCCCTCGTCTTTTTGCCGTGTTACAAGTCATATTCAATAGTAATTGAATATGACTTGTAACACGAGGCCCCTGTTACACTATGAAATTTCGATTTCTGTCACGTATGACATACATATGTGGTAGTAGCATTAAAATAAAACCTTCTTGAAGAGAAAATGTCCAGAAATGGATTCCAGGTTTAAAAGCAGGGCTGGGAGCAGCTGTGCCGCTGCAATTGACGTTGCCTTCCTCAAATTTTAGTGGCTGACAAATTTAGCACAGCTCTCAGTTCATATCCTGGACTCAGTTTAGCTTCAGGTTTGGTGCTGACTCAGAAATACCATCCAGTCCCGACACTAAAGTGACACAGTCACTTAAAGAGACCTTGTTCCCTTGCCAGGACTCACCTCTCTGTTATTCACTTGCACTGGAGAACTCGTAGTGATCCTGCTGCCGCTGAAACATTAAGGGAGGATGTCAGATGGAGACATGAGGAACTACATGTTTCGTATTTTTATTTAAAACAGTTAACTGTTCAAATGTTTTTTCAGTGAGTTATATTCACCAACATAAAGTCCATAAATGTTGTTTCAGAGGAGTAACAGTCTTTATAAAGTGTGGGCAGTGAACCTCAATACGTTTTCAGTAACAACCAAAACACATTTTGGACTTGATAAGGTGTTTTCCGTTCTTCATTCAAAATACAATCTTTTGTATAGGAAAAAAGGGTCAAATCCAAACAAGTTTATAATTTCCATAGGAAGGTATAGTGTTGATATCCAGTCCTAGTTAATCAGGTTAAAGCATATTGGGACTAAATGTACAAGAATCCCCCAGTAAACTGACGAATGAAAGTAACTCCAGAAATCTACACTGAAATTACCTTGGTGTCCTTGGTGAGTTACTGTAGTTTCAGTTATCTGATCTTGCGAGGAGTGTGTACACTACAAATACAAGTGTAAAGGTTTCTCAACTTTAACTACTCTTGAGGTGTCCAATGTGAAGAGGGTATACCAGGTCTAGACAGCAATCACATACTGATTGATATGTGATTTAAGGACCTTTTCAAATGTTTATCTCATTTTTTTTTTTGAAATGCTCACACACTTCTCTCCATAAGAAGAAATTCAACAAACTTGGTTTCCATCGAAATGCTTTATTTTCAGTGTATACAAAAAATAATTTTATTGAGGCCAGATAAATATCTTTTTATATTGTAGGTTATCACTTATGTTAATTGTCTTTACTTCATGTCTGTTAAGGGGAGAGAGAACGTACAGAACACTTGAAATACTCCACGTCAGTGAATTGCGTCACAACATCATCTCATGGTGACAGATATATATCGAAATGCTCTTATCACATTTATCTTTCATAGAGGCTAGAGAGCACATGGAAAAAAAAGCCCATTAGTGACTTCTTAACAAACAATGAAGCAGTTGACAGACCCGAGTCTGCAGTAGTTTAGAAGCACTGTGGTACCTGTCCATGGAACGCAGTACAAACATGTTTTCATGTATATATATACACACATACATGAAAACATTTTTTTTGCCAGTGGACACTTCCTCTGTCCTCCTCCCAAAAGGCCTTCTAAGTGGCAGAGGGAAAAAAGATCAAGATAAAGGGGATGCACTTGGTTCAACACTTAAGAGGAACAGTACGTTCACAAGGGGACGAAGAAGTTGAGACGACTCACGGACATGAACCTACGTTCCCCAACAAATTGCTTGTCCTGTACCTTCTATTGACCAGATGAGGTGAGGCTGTCACTCGAGCAGACCAGACACTGTATGGGCTACGTACTAAGGCACTAATCATAAAAAACACTACAGATTTGACTGATGAGTAGGCAGCACCCCACACCCCCACCCCTCCCCTCCTACACTCACAACACTAAACACAAAGCCAGAAGTCGTTAGCTGCTTGACATGGTATAGTGTCTCTGCACGGAGGTCAGAATCACTCAGTGCGTCCTTAAAAGTTTGACGCTGCTGCTGTATAAAAAAAATAAACAAGAGAGAGAGATGCACCTGAAGTACAAAGCCATGCATTTTCACAGCGGGACCTAATCTTACAATACAATATACTTTCCTTTAATATTGAAACACAGCCCATATAGTAAGACAAGGGAACCAAACACACTACAATCAAACTCGGTAAATCAAAAAAAAAAGGTTATTCCATTGCAGCAAGTAGTATATTTAGTGAAGTCACACAGAGCACCCTTAAATTCAGAGAGTGACGGACAAATGAAATAAAGAAAGGACAAAGATTAACTGCAGTGATTAGTGTTGCAGTCACTTCACTTTCAATTCACTTATTTTAACTTCAATTCTTACAAGATTTATTAGTTAGAATTGGTTTATTGCCGCTATATTTTCATTTTCAATTTTGACTTGAATTCACAGAATTGGAGGTGAATTGACTCTGATCGATCCCTGGCAGTGATTCAGTATTGCTGGGGGAAAATGAATCTAATGACTATAAAGATTTTCTAACAATGGGAGGGAAAATAACGGAGGGACGGGACAAAGATTTCCGCTGGGTGTAGTCACCATCAGACAAAGAACATGGCGCATAGAAGCAGCAGTGCACGGCATTCAACTGTTTCAAGATGTCTGAGGTATTTACAGGTTTTCTTCATTTGCATGAAGTTGTAGCCGATTACTCTAAACACATACTCTATACTTAAAAAGTAAAATAATCACTCAGTAAACAATATCTTCTCCTATATTATTACTTAGTGTGTAAGGGAAAACAATACTGCCCCCTTAAGCACCATCCACGTTATTGCATCATGATCAAATTCTGTCTTTACTGTGTGGACGTCTTAACTCCTGGCATGATGAGGAATAAAAAAAATGTTTACAGGATCGGGTTAAATAATCAGACAGGAGGCCAATTCAGGTTCTGCTAGAGGTTGTGAATAAGTGAGACTATTTCTGCCCCCAGAAAGACCCATCTCTGCTAAAAATACTCAGAGGAGTAATAAATATTCCTTCTATGGTCATATGTCGTCCAGTGTGGAAAAGCTTTCACATGATTCTCCCCGAGTCACATGATGACACGTATATTCACGGGCACAGACACAAACATGGACAATTTGTTGCATGTTAAAAAGAAAAGACGTTGAGCATGTAAAGCCCATCAATATCAGCAAGTAGCTCCCAATCATTGAAATGTACAGTGTGATCCAAATCGCCAATAAGCAAAATATCATGGTTAATGATCACTGAATTAAAAGTCAAGACACACCAAGGTCGTGTGATTTTACATGAATTGAACAGATATTAAAGGTGCCAAATTGGAGCATTAAGGCCAACATTCAAAAAACATCAGCGTACCGAGGGGAACTCTTTTTGCTCTGCGAGTGACGGCGCAGTTGTTATCGGCTGCATGTGACATGAGCGGCAATACAATCAGTTCATCATCTTAAAAAAAAGTGTACGGACTACAGCTGAACATTGTAAAACAAAATAAAGAAACGGCAGCTTATGGACAAACATGAGAGCGTACGTGCTGCACCGTCTGTCCTCAGCATGTCACATTCTGGTTCAGATCACATCAGTGTAAGCGGTTATTTTAAACATGAGGACCAAAAGCAGTTCTTCAGGCAAATCACCACAATCGTTATGTTGTATTCAGAGAGGAGTCACCTTCACACAACAGTCTTTCAAACCTGCTCGTAGACGACTTTAAGATGTTTCCATGTTACAGTATGTGGACTCGGGTGTGGTACACCGGTCACAGCGTGTCTGAGGTCGCTGTGGGGCCACGTACCTGTCCAAGCTCGCCACTAAAAAGAACACAACTTCCACTGCACACGGACACGCGACGTATGTGCTCCTCGCGCTGCATTTAGTGCACGCAGCAGTGATGGCCAGGTCGAATCATTAGTTGCTGTCCTCTCGTAGTTCGCTGGGCAGGAACTTGTACTGCTGCTGCCTGATCTGAGCCAGTTTCTTCCTGGCTTCCTCCAGCTCCCTCTCCTTCCTCAGCATCTCCTCCTGCGCTGCGATAATCTGGACAGGCGGAGACGAAGCGCAGTTTTTTATTTTTGAACATCTAACATTTTGAACTATTGGGCAAGCGGATATGTTTTTTTAATGCTTTTTTTTCCTGGTTGGTGCTAGTAAACCTAAATGTTCACTTGACGAGAAAAAGAAAATGATTACAAGAAATGGTCAACAGGGGAGAAATGAACAGGGATCTGACGATGGCCGCTTGGTTGGAGGTTAAAAGGGATTTAAATTGGTTTGTTGATTTTACATCTGATAACACACCTTCACCAACTGATAAATGCTAGACAAGACAATCTTGTCATAATATTGAATCCGAACCCCTTAACACCAATCCTGCTCGACATTCTTACCTGTGCTATTCCACCCACAAACTTTGTCTTGACAACCACATTGTCCTCATCTGCTTTATCGAAAGCTGCCTTCTGGGCTGCCCGCACCAAGTTGTCCGACGCCTTCTTCACAGCATTGCCAGCAATCTATGAGGGGAGAGAACCATTGAGAACAACAACTAAAAGCCGCATGAATGAGCAAAGCAGATTTAAGACGTATATTGTAGGATAAGATGATTTATTTTGAGCTTGTGCAACCATGTCGTACAAATGGTTACTATGAGCTACATGTATGAGACTAATGTGACTAGGCCGTACCTGAAGCCTCCTCATGGCCTCCGAGTCCTGGTCCGCCTTCACCTTACAGGCCACCAGCAGCTGGGCAGTGGACGCCGCCACCTGCTTGGCTGAAGAGATGAGCTTCTCCTCGCTGGCGTGGCCCTGCACTGAGGCGTTGGCCGCTTCGCACAGGTTGCTGGTCGCTGCTGCTACCATACGTGCCTGGTCGAGGAAATTAGAAAGAATAAGAGTGGTTTTGTTTTGCGAATAGTGTGCTTCAGACTGCGAGCTGCATTGAGCGGTTCTTTGTACTTACTGCAGAGATCAGTCCCTGCGACCACTGTCCGTCGTCCACAGCATTGGCAGGGATGAGGCCCACTTTGCCCTGAGCCACCAGCTCTCTCTGAGCAGCCGAGGCCGACTTGACCAAAGCGCTGGTGGCTGCGGCGATGGACTTGGCTGCCTCTAGGATCTGCTCCTCAAAGTTCAGCGTCTCGTCTGCTTGCTGAGGGGGAAAAAAGATCGGTCAGTCAGGCGGGACGGGGCCCTTCACCGGGCTTAAGTTAGTAACTTTCAGTATGACTAGGATTTAAAGTCAAACACTGAGTTAAAATCGTGGTTGGTCACTCACATTACCCTGGTCAACTCAATGTAACACTCCAAAGTGACACAATAAGCCACTTCACTTGGTGCAATTTCATTTGAGTTTTATGTATTGAAAGGAATTTAATTTGATTCACCAATAAGCTACAACTGGTTGATCGCATCAATACTGGCGACCAGAGAAACATAAGACCACTTCCAAAAACCTCACACAGCCAGAAACGAAGCATCTCATTAAACTGCAACAGCCAATAAGAAACTAGACGCAACCGAAGAAGAGACGAGACACAAAGATTATCTGCCAGTATTGCACATCCAATCATTGACAGACACACACACACACGCAGACGCACACGCACAGAGCTCTGCCATCACGTACAAACACATTCACGCCACAAGTCTGTAGACAGAGCGGGACACTGTAGGAATATGTTTGATATATAGTTGGGACTGAATAACAACCTAATATATCAAACATATCAGACAGAGCCCTGCAGAGAAGGCCTCCGGTGGTGGGGGCAGGAAGGGAGGGGGAGGGGGTTTAACTGGGAGACCAGAGGACATATACTGGGACGAGCTTTAGCTACAACTAGCACAGATAGATGTATGATTGGAGGAGGTAGAGGAGGAAACATGGCACGAGTTGCATGGAAAAAGGAGATGTGGCTGAAGAGAATACTTCAATTGAGGAGGTGGTTTTTCAGTCAGTGTTCACCTCAACAATCAGCTACGGTGATGGAATTCAAACAGGTGAAACTTGGATGGAGCCAGTGAACTGGGTAAAGTGTGAGTGTCTGAGAAAGATCAAATTCAGAGACTCTGGCAAAGTTGTGAGGTTAAAATCGGGGACGAAGATTGTTCGATGGGAACACATGATAACAGGGAGGAGACGGCGTAACACACAGAACACCCCGTCTGTGAATGTTACAACAAAACACACGTGATTTTGTTATTGTTAAATGGCTCTCGCGTCCAGCTCTAACACTGAAATATTAATATAGACCATGAAAAAACAACAGGTGTTTACACACAGGCACAGGACATCAACACCAAACATTTAAAAAAAATAATAGAGCTTAGCTGCAGAGGAAATGTATCAGACTCTTCTCAAAGCAGACATTTTGACATGAATTGTTACTTTTATTTAAATATAACTTGTTAACTTATTGCTTTTACAGTGAAACGATGTGCTCAACACTATTGATTACTCTCTGGATTTTATGTTGTTGCGATATATGTGCACGATATGCACTGATGCTTCTTACACACATTACGTTCTTAATGGATTAATAAAGTTATTATTTGATTTGAAATAGAAAAAATTGAAATAATGAAGGTTCTGTTATCGTACAGAGCCTTGATTAGAGTGTTTACTGTACCTACTATTTACTGTCAAAATGGCTGCTATAAAGGTCGACATACACAGTGCTGGATATACTGTTTAGTCCGAATACATTTTGGAAATTTTATTGAAAATTAAATCTAAAAAGCACAAGAACTGTCAAGAGGGTCATTTCATTATACTGTAATGTTAGGGTAAATATCTATTAATTCAGTGCTTAGATCTCTAGCATTGCTCTCTTTATGTAATCTAATATTTAATAATTTATCAGAGATATATTTAAATAAATATTTATAAAGATATACTTTTGATACCATAAGTACATATATCTCTGTACTTTCACCTGTGAACTTGCAGGAATGCAGGACTTTTATTTGTAATTGAGAACTTGTCACATTGTTGCAATGGTACTTTTACTTTAGTGAACAACCATACATAAAGTATTAGCTCAGGACATGAAAAAAAATTGAAAATTTTTTTAATAAATCATTGTTTAACACTAATGGGGAACATTTTGCAAAAGTTGAATTCATACTTTAGATATATTTTGTGTTTACATTGTGGTATTACTTATTTTTCACCGCTACATACTGTCTGTACAACAACTGTCATGAAAACGTGTGTTTTATGAGTCCTTACGTCCTGTGATACAGTTTCATGATGAACTTGTTTAGTTCAAACCTCCTCTGAAAGACTGTTTAAGGCCTCAAAGCTTTTGAACTCTGTACTTTCAGCAACAACACATGACGCCCTCTTTCACCCCCTGACAAAGTCCCACAGCGAGTCATTGCACGTGGGGTCACCCACCTTGGGCTTGGCCCGGGGTTTGAGCTGCTCCAGCTTCTTAGCTGCTGCTTCGATGGATGCTGCCGCTCCGAGCAGCTCCGTCTCTGCGATCACCGTCGGGTCTTCAGGGTCAACCCACTCTGAACCTGAGGCACGCATGCACACGTGAAATTAAGATTGAGATTCAAGTGGGAAAGGGGAATTTAAAACATAATGAAATTAAATAAAAAAACTTCACAAAGCAGTGTGTCCACAGAACATGCATCACAACAACAGTGATCACACATAGTGCCACATATCACATATAGCACCACATCCCATGCATATAGCTGACGGTGGCCACACGCTGCCAGTCACTGCAATGAAGATGAGTGATTGATTCAAAATGAGATGGCACAAAAAAAACAAAGCGTGATGAATGGAGCTGACTACAGTATGTACTTGAGAAGCCTGAGAGCAGCTGGATTTGAAAATGAGATTAAATTAATCAGAGTTGAGAAGGTGTTGAAACAGCTCACAACTGGTGAAATCAGTCACGGTACAGAAAACAATGCTAACTTACCTCCGTCTGTGGCAAGAGAAAGAGGACAGGAGTATTACCAAAAGTTTGCTTAAAGGAATTTTTCTGGGTTTTTTTCTTGTCATTTGGAAAAATTAAACGTTTATTTTCTTAAAGATGTACAAAACCTGCTACTGGGGATTATAAACAATGAGAGATTTAGTTGGAAGGTTCATTAGTAAATAAATAAAGTTACGACGTGGGTTTAAATTTTATTTCTGTGAAGGGGGTAAGTGTGTGTCTTTACCTTTCATGGCTTCGGCGGTTTGGATGAGCTCTGTGACGGCGCCTGCCACTCGTTTGGAACAGGCCGCCAGATGCTGCTTCTGCTCTGCAATGGGCTTCTGCAGGACCTACACACACACACACGCACATTACAGAAATATAATTTACACACACACAAATTAAATTACATTT
Source organism: Scophthalmus maximus (assembly GCF_022379125.1). Taxonomy (NCBI): domain Eukaryota; kingdom Metazoa; phylum Chordata; class Actinopteri; order Pleuronectiformes; family Scophthalmidae; genus Scophthalmus; species Scophthalmus maximus. Next base: position 17,710,011 of record NC_061518.1, on the reverse strand, counting down.
TAAAACTGCATTTGGCAGAGAATCATTCAAAATCCACCAAAATGTCGTCTTACTGGACATCCCAAACTTTTTCAAGATAAAAAATATATACTAGGCCGAATTAATGAGAAAAATGAATGAATATTTTTTTGCAAATTACATTTTGAATATTTAGATTTTATCCAACTTTGCAGCCATAAAAACACATGGCAGCTTGTTAGAATATTTCATAATGAAATGTAAAGTTTGTTATAGTTTTAAAGCAATGTTGGAACAAGCAAGCAGATAAAAGATTAACTGTCATTTATTTAATTCAAATTCAAACAGAGAATAAGAAATGAATGGTCCTCAACCTACCATGAGTACTTGTTCTAGCAGTTCGATGTATCCAGTCGTACACTCGAATCCGAACATCAGTGCTCGTTTCTTCACCTCCTCACTGACCTCTGGGTGGTAGGCCGCTTGCTGAAAGACGGAAACACATACACACCAGATTTAACAGAATTATTGATACTATATCATCATGATATATTTTTACAAGTTATATGTTATTAGAGAATACGTCCAATTAAATTTCTGGTTTGATATTTTAGGGAATAAGGTGAGTTAGCTTTCCGTCTTTCTTTCATACATTACATTAGACATCATGTAAAAACAAGAGAACATTATACATTTATACATTTTTCTGTTAGTAAAAAAAACAACCTTGCAGGTGGTGAGCATGTCTGAAATGGCTTTGCGGCTGAGGTTGGCTGTGTGGATGATGTCCTCCTGCCGGGCCGAGTTCCCTGCAGCCACTGCTTTGGCAGTTGCCATGGTGATGCCTTTAGTCATGCGAATGAACTCCTCGGGTGTGGTCGTCTTGCTGGGGGCATCCTTGGATTGAAACACCTGGGGATGACAAAGGGGATTACTTCTCTTTGAAGTAACAAAAGCTAACGACGAGTGTTCACTGCGTCAGCCACTTCACGAGTTAAATCAGCAAAGACATGACTCAGCGCCAATCAGTCATGTGCACTGTGATAGTGGTGATTGCATGACTGTTGTCCAACAGCCGTTCATGCACATGATCATCCCTCCGCCTGCGCTCACCGCCAGTTCCTGTTTGATACACTCGATCGTGGCCTCTAGGGCTCTGGTGCCCCGCGTGGCCTCGTCCTCCACAGCCTTGACCGTCTTCAGCAGAGACGTGACATTGGTCACCATCACCTACAGGTTAAAAAACATGAAGAAGAAAAAAAGAACTGATGAAATGTACGTTCATCCGGTGTTTTTAAACAGCAACAAGCCGGGGCCGCTAACACGTGTCCTAATGTCATGGACGCCAAATTCAAATAGATTGGATCAATCTCTGCTGAGGGTTTGCTCACACTGGAGCCTAAAATGTCAGAGAGGATGTGGCCAGTTGCTATGGTCTTCAAATGTATAATTAGTTACTATGTCAACCATCTCTGTGACATTTATTCTTATTACCATGACAGCATTAACAAATAGAGTTATGGTACATGTTCAGCCTATATTCATCCATCACTGAAATAAAACAGCCCTGCACATTGTTTTTTTTTTCTTACTACGCCCAAATCACATAAGAGACACTGAAGGGATACAGCAACATGAATAATGTAGATAACATGACATTGATATCACAGTCATAGAGTGGGTTCAGAGCATCGCACAAGACCTTTTAAGTGTGTGCTACAGCAAACTAAAAGATAGGAGGCGCAGAGCAACCACGCAGAAAAGCCAACAGCCCTCAAGAACTGAAGATACAATTATTACAAATGGTTTAAAACTATTTGTTTCGCCTCAGGTCCTGAAACTGCACGTGAGGCCTGTGGTTATCATGTGAAAGACTCACTGTGACTGTGAAAATGACTTTTTAATTTATTTTAATGTATTTTTTTTAACTTGACAGCTCAAGGTGATAATGAGCAGTCAACACCGTCACGATTGGATTATGAACTGTGGCTTTGGAAAATTCACAATGCATATGTGTTGGAGCAAAGTACGAAGCGGATTTATCCGGCTTAGAATTGTCCCAGTTTCCTGTTTTAATATTTGTTTTACCGAGACACAGTCTTAAGTTGAACTCATGTGAAGAGGGCTTCATAACGACAGGAGGGGGGCTGGAGCTCATTAATGACCCTGCCTCAGGAAGAGGAGGATGTCTGCTATTCATACATACAGCTTGTGGGAACATAGAGTTTCATTTCAGCTTATATTTCAAATCAGTTGGGACAGAAAATCTGATTATTAGAAAAAAGAAAATATAAGCATCGTTGATGATCACAAAACAATTCCTACATTAAAGATCCGTGTGCCCACTGCAGGCCTCTAAATTAAAAGACGTCGTTTCGTGACCTGCAGACTCCCCGGTGGTCTCACCTTGGCAGCGCTCTTCAGTTGGTACATAGATGGATCATCTGCTGCTTTGCCGGCAGCACACTTGGTGGCGCTAATGAGCTCAGACAGCGCCTTGGCCACATCTTTGACAGCGTTTATCAGAACCACCTTAGAGAAAGTATACACAGATAGACAGAGATTTATCACTGCGCACTTCAGGGGGAAAAAACTCATATTGCCGTTCAGCAGCTCAAATTTCTTAAGTTTGGCACAGTTAATAAAGGACAAACAGAAAAGAGAGGGGAGAAAAGCAAAAGCAGGCTCACCTGCGTCTCAGGGTCATCCGAGCCGATGCTGGCGGCTCCCAGTTTGACCACATCTGTGAGCTGGGTAATGGTTTTAGCAGAAGACTGGGCGGCCTGCGACAACCTGTCCTGACCAGAAGCTGCACCGGAGACCAGCATCTTTGTGTCCTCGACCAGAGCTTTGGCCGTCTTCAAAATGTTTTCCCTGAGAGAGAGAAGACGGGGGCGGGGCAGACAAAGAAAGGAAAAGAGAAAGACACAAGTGTTGAACTGTCTCTCAGTGACTGAAGCTCAGATCTACTGTAGACGCCTCGCTGCAGCGGAAATAAAATGGAAATGTGTGTGAGTTATAAGCATCAGGAATTATTGCACACTGGCACTTTTCATGTCAAAGGCATTTGTACATCAAAGCTTGTGTAAACCACGGGGAGGATGGGTGAGGTTATGAAGCAAGTGGCAGGTTTATATTTCTAGAACTAACAAGGAAAAAGTGTAGGAAACTCCTGCAGAGTTTGATTTCTGAGGGTGCTGAATGACACACTATGAGGTAACAAGGCGGATTTCATTCCCTTTCATCCTGCTCCGACGGGACTTCTCTACAGTTTGGTACAGCACAACCTCTCTATTAATTATCTGTGAGGAAGCTCATAAATAATCATTGATCATAGCAGCAAGTCTTGTCCTGGATCATTAGATATGCTCCTATTTGAGCTTGATTCATTGAAATAATAAAAATAACTAAATAATTCAAATAATGAGGCCAGCCTGATTTCACTAAAGTCAAACATGAGATTTTGAACATTTTTCCTAAACATTTGCACAACAATGTTTTCATAGAATATAACTACAATAATTTCTAACCTGGAAATATTTTGCTGTCTTTTAGGCTCTTTAAGTATTAAGAGCAACAACAGTTAAGAGATGTGACACTTCCTCAATCCTTCAAACGCCTGGACATAATTTGTGGTTTCTACCTCCAGACATGTCCTGCCTCTTTTTCACAAGCCAATATGTCATTCTGTCACTTTCGGAAGAAAAATGACTGGTGGGCGGAGTTTAGACACACACAATCAAGCAGCTCTCACCTGTGGTCAGCGAACGACTCGTCATTCTCTGCGTTGAGCGTGCCGGCGGAGGCAAACATGATGGTGGTGTCCAGATCGGCAATGATGCCAGACACTGCACTGGCTGCTGTGATGCAGGCTTGTGTGCCCTTGTTGCCCGCCTGGAGGGCCGAGAGCACCAGGGACACCTGGGGACATAGACAGACATCACATCCCATGAACAGATAAATGAGGACGTGCAGGCATCTCGAACTATAACCTGGACACAACCTGATATATCATATTTTGAATTGGCTTGAGTTCGTGGTGGAGATCAGCACACCTCCAATGGTCAGAGCGGAGCAGAAAGAATGCAGCCCTGCTGTTACGGACTCTGGGAAACACTTCCGTTTTGCATTGTTTGCGATATGCATCTCCTTGGCAGATGATAAATATTGCATTCAAATGAGAGGGCCTGCACCCTCGTCGTAAGAGGATTTGAAAAATCTGCTGTGGCCGCAAAATACCGCGTCGGTACGGAGCAACGCACGGCATCACTCACTCAGTGAAATGAGTACACGTCAAACTGGTTTTAACTCCATTTGTTTTCCTCGCAGATGCCTGAGAGGCAGCTGACATTGATTAACTGATGTTTTTTCTGGACTCAAGCTACTACAACAAAAACAACTCGACACTCAAAAACAGAGCAAGCGCGACATGTTACACAAAAAAACTGTGGTCTTTTTGTCATAAAGATGTTCAGCATAAGAGTAACTCTTAGATGTGGATACCCCTGATGAAACGGCAACTATTGCCTCTAGATGTAGTGTGTTTACTTTCTCAGTCTAGACAATGCACAATGTTGCTGGACTTATTGGATATGATCTGTGCAACACTTGAGCATGAATTATTGAACCAGACTGCAGAATAATGTATTTTGCCAAGGACTATAAATTAAACATCCACCTTTTGAAGGTGGATAAACAAAGGCTTTGTTCCAAAAAGCTTTAATGAATAGTGCTACAGTTCATTACAAAATTAATAACAGTGCGACAACAGGATCACTTGACGTAAGACAACAATTCTTTCTGGTTCCAGTGAAGAACAGCACAGTATTGAGTAAGTTTGGTGCGGACGACAAAACATTAAAAAAAGATAGTGAAGTTAAAAATAAATAAATCAGACCTAACAGACACAACTTTGTTCATTTCCTTAAAACAAAAGAAGAAGAAATTGTAACCCCTCTCTTTAACGATGGGATAATGCTGTACCTTCTCCGTGACCGCACGGGCGCAGTCGATGAGTTCTCGTTTTGTGAAGCTGTCTGAGGGGATGATCTGCAGAGCCCCGGCCTTCTGGACCAGGAAGATACAGCCATGTCCGAGGTCCTGCACCCGATTCTTGATCTGGAACCCGATCTGGAAAACATAGAACAGAGTAAATACAAAATGAAATGTCCTTTATTGTCCAGCCTGACATGCTGTCTGCCCTGGGTACGATTGTGCATTTATTTTTCAGAGCTGTATAGTGTGTAAAGCAATCATCTGTCTGTGTGAGAGACATCCAGGTGACACCCTCACCTCCTCCGGCTCGGCTGTGTGGGCAGCCAGTCGACCCTGGACGGCCAGCTGGCTGTAGTCCACGGTCACCTGGGAGGCCAGCGCTCCCAGCTCGTCTGGACATGTCACCGATTTGGTCATCTGACGGGTAAACACAAGACTGTGAGTCCAAACTAAAGCACAAAGTTCACTGCACTTTAGGGCTATAGACAAATTGTGGGGTTGGTGTCATCTCTACATGACACTGATACGAAGAGGTGAACCGGTTCCAAACCGCGGCCAAATGATTTAGGTCACTGTGTGTATGAAATAAAAACACGTATGACAACTCAGACTGAAGGACCACAATATGTCGAACAAATAAACATCTCACAGGAGAAATTTCTAAAATGCTTCAACATAATGGTAAACAATTATTTTGAAGATTTACCATTTCCTGAGCAGTGACAGCAATAGCCTTGGAGTACTTCACCATACCGGTCTGGTAATCCACAAATGAGCCCTCCGGTTCAGTCGGAGTACCTTCATCCAGCTAGAGGAAGGATGGAACGGAGACGGAGACACACACACACACACACACACACACACACACACAATCAATAACAGAGTTAAAACAGAGTTAAAAAGGTAGGAACATGAAGACCAATTAATCATTCAGCTCTTTGGCTGCAATGACATGTTGCATCTAATCCACCCTTCAATTACACTTTATCTGCCAGGTTCACAGGCACCAGTTTAATCTGTAAACCAACATTAATGCAATTTCATATTCAAATAAATGCTCAGAATGAAAGATAAACACTCATTATAAATCATCCACCGAATCCACTCTGTAATTACGGCTTCGAAATCGCATCAACTACGAAAAGCATTTGCTCGTCATCAGTTTGCGGTGCATACTTTACGTTGCCAGCATTTCCACTGAGTGAGACTGTGCTCAACGCGCCTGAGTGTCGCGGTGAAGCTGAGGGAGATGACGACGTGGGAAAAGCACGCATACTGAAACGGATTTGCAATATTGCAAGTACACGGTGTTTCGCTTTACCCGCCGGGTGAAATAACACCTTCGAATCTGAGTCGTGCCTAAGTGACTGATGGTTCAGCAGAAAAGCCTCCAGATCACCTCTGCTCTAACCATTATGTCGATGGATTTTCTAAGAGGATTATCTCTTTTTAATCAAAAACCAACATGCGCACACCGAGAGGACACGCCTACATCCTCATCACTCAGACCCAAAGTGAACCGCTTGCATTATTTATTCATGACATGCTGCGCAAAGTTGGTGCAGAGATGCTGTTCTTTCCGGGGACCCACACCTGAGGCACTTTCTCACCTTTTCAATAATTCTCACCAAGCAGGAACGAGGAGGGATGTAATCAGTTAATGCTGTTCTGTGTCTGTGCTTAAGACAAAGTGCTTTTGTTGTGTTTGTCTTTTGTCAACAGTCCGACTGCTAATTGGAAAAGATAGTCCAAATTGCCGAACACTGGATGAGAGGAGAGGCTTGACGGCCAATTTTCCTCTGCTTCAGCGGCTTGTGATTTGTATTAATATGTTAATCAGGGAGTGTCTATGGTACCAAGGAGACACAATGATGTAATCACGATGTTGCAAAGTAGAACAGGAAATAATGGGTAAAAAAAAAGAAAAATAGAACCGGAATTGTTGCATGTATAAAATCCTGTAACATCCTGGATAAAGAATGAAAAACATTTGTCTACCTGCTGGTTTTCCTGAACCAACCGGCAACCTTCCACTATCAATTCTTCCCACTCGTTTTCTTCAGGGATTTTTACAACTTTGTCAGATTTTGCTCAAATGGAAATGAGTGGTATAATCTCAAGTAACCATTGAGGTGGCGGTTCATACAGTGCTCATATCTACACACTAGTTGTTGACTCAATGTCAGTATTCACACAGTCCTTGATCGGCACAGGGAGAGAGTATGGGGGCAATTTGTGATGAGCCCCTGGCTCAGCGGGGGGCCTGGATCCCCTTAGGATAAGGTTGAGAGAGATTTCAAATCAATCCCCTACTGGTGTTTAGCTGAGTCTGATGGTTGTGAAAGACTAGAAGGGTGCCTCCGCCAAGGCCGAACAATCCTACACGTTTATCAAGTCCTTTTCGTAGAAATACAAAAGAAAAAAAGGAAGTGGTCTGATAAAAAAGAAATGATGTATTTGTCATTAAGCACAGATAAAGAAAGTGAAACAATTTTTTTAAATTCTTAAATCAGCATCTGCACCAAAATTGAATGGGTTCTTCTCCGGCCCAAATGTGGTGGAAATCAGTTTAGTAGTTTTTGCATAATCCTGCCCACAAATAAACCAACAAACCAAGAAACAGACCCTGGTGAAAAGATAACCACTGCTGGAAAGAACTAAAGATTGACCACGAGTTAACCGGGCACATCTGGTTAAGACACCTGCCTCAAATAATTTGAGCTGTGTAAAGAAGGATTCCTCCTGTAAACTTCCCTCTGGAGTTACTATTTATTTATCCTGCCTGTCCTGGGAACACCTCAGACTCCCCCCGAAAAAAATTGAGAGAGAGCATGGCTGAGAAAAAGATGTCAGCACTTCTGTGCTTAGCTACTGCTAACGGAGAGCAAGCGTGGGCGACGTCAGTCTGTAGCTGCAGTAGAATCTCAGTCAAGAACCAATCACAGTCTAAGCATATGGTTGAAAAATTAGACACGTGTAGATACTATCTACTATCAGTCCACCATAGTTTACCCTGCGCCCGAGCATCAAACCTCCTGTGAGTCACCTTGGCCATGGCCTCTGCGATGGACTCCACCATTCCTCCCACCATTCCCACTTCACTGGCGGCCTCATTGAGTGTCACCATGATGTCATCGACCGCCTCCTTCATGAGCTGGGCGGCCTCTGCTATGGCATCGTGGGTATGGGATGCCTGTGGAGTGTGACACGACGTCAAATATTCGTGAACGTATGGAATTAATACATTTCATTTGTTCCTGCAAATAAATGACCTCTTTTAATTCTGCGCACACAGTTAATTATCATCATTGAGGCATTTGAGACCTTGCAGTTTTCGGCAAGTGACTGTCCAGATGACCTTGAAGAGTGTGGAGCAGTAGAGAACACCATATTGAGCATACCTTTGGGTTTCCTCCTCCCTCCTTGGCGGCGTAGAGCATCTGCAGAGCGGACTCAGCCATGGTCTTAGTCTGGTCCAGGAAAGTCATCTGCTGCTGGTGGACCCTCAGCTTGGACGCCACACCCACGGACGCCTTGATCAGCGGTTCAAAGTAACCGGCCAGTTGGGTCACCTGAGGCAAAAAAGGTACAAGGATCAGTTTCATTCTCGTACACATAACTATAGCTGTTGTCAGACATGAACTCCACATGATTGGCGTCTGGAGTTTGCCGTTTACATGCAGCACAGCAGGAGATTGTCCAATGGCACATTTGATCGCTGTGAATCTTCCGGCGATTTTCCTGCTGTATTCTGACATAGGCTTCGTGTCTAAAAGCGGCTTAAATGTCACATTTTCACATGAACAAACTGGGCCATTTCAGACAAACGATTGGTGGGCGCCAATTGTGATATTGAAAAGAAGACATTTCGACAAATTTCTCCTTTTGAACAGTGTATAATTTATGTAATACACTAAACGCAAGAACTACAAAAAGTTTTATTATTAGATATATGACGGTATTATATTATCTTTGTTCATATAATTTACTCCCAATGCAAGTCAATTTGCAACTGAATATTGCTGCTTAGATTATCAGTGTGTTGCTCCACCATTACAGCGTTTTAGGTAATTAACTCCCTGCCCTAAATACCTTGTGTCCTAGTTGGGAGGCTTCGCCTCTGGCAGCCGTGGAAACGGGGTCAATTAGGTGGCCAATTTCCTGCACAGTGGACGTCAGCTGCTCTTGAAGCGCCTGAGGAAAGGAGATAAAAAGAAATTCGTTTTTGTGTTGCTTTTAACAGAGGACAGAAAAACTCATTCAATAAGTCCGATGGAACCAACTAGGTTCTTCGATGTGAGCGGAAATACTTTAAAAAAGTAGTGCCAGTGTGCAAAACTCTCTCACGAATGGGTTTAAGGTTCTAGTAGCATGCAAAGTGTAGATCTGCCACAGGACAGATCAATTTGAAATACTTAAATTGCACTGGATAAAGACATCAAATGCCTGAGCAGCTTGTGAGCTACAAAGAAAAGAGGCATAGTAAACCACAAATAATAGACACATAATTTAACACAAAGACACAAAAAGCAGAACAACGACGCGGAAAAAAAACAAAAGAGAGAAGAATGTTAGAGAAGGAGATAAACAAACCAGACAAGGTCAAGCATATCGAGACTAATAGAAACAAAGACAGACACTAGTAGTAGAAAGTAAAAAATGTTGAGTCATTTTCCGACGGTTGCTTACTTCCAGTGAGATGTCGTCTCTGCTGGGTAAGTCCTGGCTGACCGCCGCCAGAGAGGCCTGCTCAATGTCCCGGATACATTTGTTAATGTTATCAATTGACGAGTCGCACTCCCGCTGGCCTGGGGCCTTGTCCCTGAGAATATAATGGGAACAGGAAAAGAAAAGAGAAACAGAAAGTTGATGGATGATGTATGGAGGCGGGGAAGAGAGAAACAGAGGGTGATTTTAAAAAAGAGGAACAGTACAAATGTTAAACATAACATAAAACACAGACGGGGTCCAGGTCGTCTCTTTAACATTTTTCCTCCAGGTCTCATTGCCATTCAGGTCACATCTGCTGAAACGTGGCCTGTAGGGTCTGGTCACTACACAGGGACATCACGCAGAGCAGCCAAATTAGCTTTGACTTCACTGAGTGGTCAGCGGCCTCATGGGCAGAATAAGTTTAGTTAAACACCCATTTCTATGCACGGCGGCTCACTGTAAGTGACGCTAAAAATAAAAACTTCACCTATGTGTGTAATGAGACTAAAAGTTATGAGGCGGGCTTTTGCAGGACGGAGTCCATTCCCATCCCGGTTCCCTGGCACCGCAGTGTATCACTGAACACTATTAAAGGCCCAGGACAACCCCCCACTACTCAATTTGCAGTCTTAAAAGGACGACTGCGATAAGGGCACGAGAAGTGAAAGAGATGCTAAGCCGGCTGCGGGTGAATGCTAATGTGCAGATGTTTTGAGCAGAGCAGGATATTTAGGATTCAGCGCGTTTGACAATGGGAATTTGTTCCCCTGAGGGCATCGTTTTGTTGTGATCAAGGTCAGGTACAAAAGGTGTGAAAAGAGATTAAAAATGAAAGCTGGGGAGGTATAACATCAAGCATTTGTCACACCACAGTACAGAATTTTGGCATCATTTCTCAAGGATGCTGGATTAGTCTCACAGAGCGATGCATACAGATGGAAGCTAAAGCTGTACGACTGAGAAAAGGTAATGTACAACCTTTTAACCTTAGTTGCAAACATTTCGTCCCACGTGTCCTATCTGAATAAATGCTCGTTCACTAACCGGATGGCTGTGATGAGACTCTTGATGGAGTCGGAGACGGTGCGAGAGTGACCGGCCAGAACGGACCAGGTGGGCGGGTCTTTGGGGTTGATGACCAGTGAGCGCGCAGTCTTGAGCAGGTAGGTGGAGCTGTCGAGCATCGAGCGTGCCGACTGGAGGATGGGCTCCTGTGCAGTAGAACCCTACAAAAAAAAAAAAAGATGTGTTATTAAAACATTTATTACAACATCCGGTTTTGCAGCATATGCCACAATTGTCTTTAACACCTGTATTTGATCTTATGATACATAAAATGGCCAATATTGACCAATATTCGGGTGGTCATACCTCGTAGCTGATTTGGGCTGGGATGCTGGCAAACTCTGGGTTGGAAGCAAATATTGTCAGGTTTTCCACAGCCTCGATGAGCGGAGCTGTGGCGCCTCGACACTTGTTCCTGTTCTCGTCTGAGAAATCGCCATCTAAGGCCTACACACACACAGAGAGAGAGAGAGAGAGAGAGAGAGAGAGAGAGAGAGAGAGAGAGAGAGAGAGAGAGAGAGAGAGAGAGAGAGAGAGAGAGAGAGAGAGAGAGAGAGAGAGAGAGAGAGAGAGAGAGAGAGAGAGAGAGAGAGAGAGAGATGGAAGATGAAGGTACACAAAACAAATCTTATTAAACCAGGGAATCACAAATGATATCAAAATCAAATTCACACCATCATCCCTGCTGTGATGTCCGACTCTTGGACAAGGCAGACAAGTAAAATCCTACCTTGATGGTTTTGACCAGGTTGGCCGTGCTGTTCGCCACCTCTTTGGCCGACTGCACAAAGTGCCTCTTGGCAACGGGATTGGTCGTCTTGGCGGAAGCCAGGCGGCAGGCGTTGCACAGCGAGGAAGTGTGCTTAGCGACAATGGTCGCTGCAGAGAGCACCTGCGACGTTATAGACAACAAAATGTTATCTCATATCAAGTTGCAAAACCATAACTTTGTTATATGTGAATTTACATATACAAAGAATAGTATATCTGCATATATTACCTGGGAGGGACTGCTGTCTGGGTCAACAAGATTCTGACAGGCCATCTGGATTGCCTGATTGGCTTTGGCAAACTGGATGGGGTCCACCAGCCCCTGGTGTCCGGCCTGACTGTTGGGATCAGACACACCCACCAGGTAGGAGGCCTGTGCAAAACATAACATCACTCCTTTCAGTAAGAAAAAAAAGGCAATATGAACTATTCGGCAGCTCCAAAATAATATTGCAACAGGTCGTTGACTGTACCTGTCCCGCAGCTTCAGTGAGGCCACACAGAGCCTTTGAGGCTGATCCCACACAGTCTCCGAATGAAGACACGTCACCGGTCTTACAGTTCTGAGAAATACCTGCCATGGACTCTCCGAGGACCTGGACAGAGAACAAAGAGAGAAGATGCTAGGCTGTGCACTTCATTGTGCATGTGTGTGTGTGTGTGTGTGTGTGTGTGTGTGTGTGTGTGTGTGTGTGTGTGTGTGTGTGTGTGTGTGTGTGTGTGTAGGCCTACCTTGGAGTTCTCCATCACACTTTCAATGCAGTCAAAGTAGGAGAGGTCACTGACCGGCTCGTTGGGGTTGTCCAGCATTCCTCTGACAGCCTGAGAGATGATGTAGAAAATCAATATAGATATAATTTTGCATTATTATTCATAAGGTTGGGTTTGTGCAAGAGGGAATTGGTACAACTTTAATCTCACTTTCATTTTTCTTCTTTTCTTTGGCTACTACACAAATAGGCTGTGATAAATAAATATAAATTAAAACATCATCAAAGATGAATAGTAGGATATTAAACCTATGATGAAGTGGTTTTGTTTACCTCCAGCTCTCTGAGGGCGTTGTCGCACTCGTTCTGACCAGGAGCCTGCTGTGTGCACAGTGTAATCAGCTGGTTAATGCTGTCAGTCACTGCTCTGAAACAAAGACACAAACGGGAAAACATTATACATATATATCTGCAATTATTATTTAGATTAAAAATACAATCAGGACCACTATTTATTTTGTCCATCCAATCCAATTATATCAATGAAGGTAGGTTGAACAACTTATTTTGTATATTGTAACACATCTCTAAAATAACATTCTAACCTTCCTGAAGGGAGAATTTAGAATAGGGACTCTTGTATTAGACTGCACTGGTTTTAGCTAGATGTACCTAATAAACTGCTCTGTGTATGAAAGCATAGAGAAACACAGGTCTGTGCAGGGGCTCTGTTGTGGTACCTTGCAGCAGCAGCTAGCAGGTTCTTGGCATTCGCCGCTGCCGGGTCCACAGACAGACTCTTAGCAGCCAGCAGCAGCTTGCTGGAAGCCATGGAGATGTTCTTCAGGTTCCCGATCACCTGCACCTGGTCATCCTTTTTCTAAAATGACGCAAGGAAAGAAAAGATTATAACGCCTTCGAACACACATCCAGCATAAATAAACAGAAATAATATGCAACAAGGCAAACCTGAGTGTGCCCAGCCATCTCGATTCCAGCGTCCAGGAACTCATCGAAGTCTTCGCTGAACTTCCCAGAGGCCACTGCCAGCTGGGTGCTGGAGCCCCTGGAGGCGTGGACCACCTCGCCTGCCGACTGGTTCAGGTCTGCTGCCGTTTGGTTCAAATCACTCTGGGCCTCCTGGAATGACTTGGAGGCCGGGGGGATCTGAGCGGAGAGGAAGTTCACGATGAAAGATAACACAGTAACAACTACAACAGGTGTAGTGTTAATATATCAATATCCGATATCCAGTGTCAGAACTCACTGTTTCAATCAGCAGCTTCTTGCTGGCCTCCCCGATGCTTTTCAAAGCCATGTCCACGTCCTTCTGGCCAGGCAGACAGTTGACGCAGTTATTCAGTGAATGAGAAACCGCCTTGGCCACCTGGAACACAGCACAGTACGTTCACAGGAGACTGTGTTAGACGGTGCTGTATACACACAAGGCATGATTTGAAAGGCGCAGAGTTAGAAATCCAAATTTATAATACTAATAACCCAAGGCTGTGGTTTAGAATAATGGAAGTGACTATTTTGCTCTTTTTTTTTTACAATGCAAAGAGCAGATAACATCTTAACACATTTTGCATCACTCTCTTCCTCCTAAGAAAACTTAGCAGACTTCAAGTCCACCAATCGGTTCCGATTGTTTTCATTGAATCCGTCATGACCTTCAACATAAGAGCTTGGTTTGGGTCCCTCGGTAACATCTGTCACAACACACTAAACAGAATGGTAAGAATGAGCAGCAACATAATTGGAGTGGGGCAGAAAGCATTAATCAGCATTTACAACAGACGGATGATAGGAATGCAAATGACCTCAGACACCACACACACACACACACACACATTACACAGCCAATACGGTAACTTAGCGTCAGGCGGAGACACGGATCACTCGCACTCAGGCCATGTCAAGCTTTGTACCCACTTCCATCAGACTCAATAATGGATGATCTATTCATTTTAAATACTAATAAAACTATTGTTTACTTATTACTTTTACAGTTATAAGCTGCGCTCACCACTGTTGATTGCTCTAGGGATGTTGGATGTTGTTGCTATATACAGTGATGCTTTTACACAAATTCAGTTTCTAATTTCTAACTTTTTTTATTTGATTCAATTCCAATTTTGAACAACTGAGTATTAATATATCAGAATCTTTCATCAAGCTGAAAAAATACCCTTGCTTGTGTTTTTTGTGATCCACCTTATTCATTTCTCTACATTCCTTTGAAGAAACATGATTTATTCATTTTGTGGAGAAAAATAATGAAGATGACAAGGCATAAATAAATAAGGTACTCGGTACCAGGCTTATTGCAGGAGTCCCTTGCTGTATCTGGCAGGTGTTCACTTTCATGTATTACTAAGCAGATGAAGGCATTTACAGTATCTAGCTCAGACTTTGCCCATACACAAATACTGTATAGTGTTGACTTATTGGCTTCCGAGCCATCCTTACAGTCACATTACATCCATGTCAAAATAAAACAAGAGGATTCGGCGATCTTGATGAAATGTTTAGCATCTTTAACTTTGGAATCTGCTTTTGTTTTTTTGGTGGGGTTATCTTGTTGGCACGGGAGCTGTGGTGTGAAAGAAGGATGAGGGCCGCTGGACTCAAACTTGGAGCAGCATCAAGAGTCCCCAGTAGTGTCAAAAAGAACAGACGAGCATAATGAAGTCCTGGAGCAGCTCACCTGTGCCAGCCTCTGCTGGCTCTCGGCATCTCCGGGGGCAACCAGTGCCTGCTTGGCCTCGTGAATGAGCAGCGCAGAGCCCTCCATAACATCACGGGCAGAGTCCAGCATGGCGGCTGCGGCCTTGGGGTCTGTGGTGGACGCGGCGACGCCACGGGCCGCCTGCGCCAGTGTTTTCAGGGCCTGGGCCGTCTCCCTGGCTGCTATTCCTACACACAGGATCCGAGGTGAGAGAGAGGGCAGATGTGACAGACACCGGCTACAGTGAGGAATGTACCTCAAATGAATCATAGATCATTTGTAAATTTGGTCCAAGATGGTGTTTGGCTTGCAGGCAGGAATTACATTAATTCACAAATCAGTTGAACAGGAGAAAACAAGGAGATTATGACATGCTCCAGCCAACAGGACAGGGGCATCTGTCCTCAGGTGCTGTGCATGGTTCTCCATAGAACCATGCACAGCATTCTAATCAAAGATACTTTGAAAGGAAATTTAAAAAAAAAATCCAGTTATAAAAATAGAATGTGTCCTCAGATGTATCACTTTAAAGCAACTGTTTGAGATCAAGGGGAAATATTAACTGACATTTGCTGCCACGTATTGGGTAATTCGACTGGATAATTCAATCACGTGATTGCAAATGTAGCTCATTAAGTATAATAGGAATTGCCTACAGTGGATGTTGGTATCAATCACCAGTCTCGCTTAAGATGTGACACACAAACGGACTGGGGCGTTAACACGACCGCTGGTCCTTGCCAGAGGTAACAGTGTTACGACAGACGTTAGAACAGCACCAACCTGTGTAGTGTTCGTTTCCTTGTGCAGCACAGGTGAGGAGCTGAGCCATGGAGGATCCCACTGACTTGGAGGTGCTGCCCAGATCCTGAGCACACTTCTCCAACTGAAGAAGAGGCAAAGGTGAAAAATAAACCAGAAAATAAAAACATCAGGCCATGAAATCTACACACTCGGTTTCAGACAGGAGTTACAAGTAGACATTATCCTTTGTGTGGCTAGATTGAATTCAATTCAGCTGCTATTTTCCATGTACGTTTTGGACGGATTCATCTCGAGTTGAGCCCAATGAGTCTGAAGAGTCTCTTACCGTTTCTCCGGGTAGTGGCTTCAGTTGGTCATTGACAGCAGCCAGTTTGGCATCTTGCAGCTCACTCCTCAGGGTCTGGATGGCAGTGAGAGCAGAGTCGATCTCCATCGGGCCGCAAGCTTCATGAGCCTGGAGAATTAAACAAAGTAAGAAATCTTTTAATTGGCAAAAAGTTACGGCTTATGTTTTGTGCTTTGTAGCAGTAGTATCCTTTAAAATAAAAATATTTTGTTGAAAATATGTCAAACTACCATCACAAGTCAGTTGATGTGACTTGGTTCAGAGGTCTACGGGGAATGTAAAACCCTGTAGCACAGCAGTTTACACTTCAGTGCATTTAATGTGGACCAAGCAGTAAAACAAGAACGCTACCCAACAGCACTCTGTCACACTGTGGATTATATAGGCGACTCTATTTTAGCCCACGCCGTGCTTTTAATCATTAGGCTAATTGTCCATGATCCAGACAGAAACTGTTTCTCTCCAGAGCGATTAGGGGCGTGTTTGTTTCTACATGTACTGTAGTTTCCTGTGATTTTTTGTATGCATCGTGTGAGATTACACATTGCATCCGTGCTCTACCTTCTGTGCGGACGTCCTCAGCTCAGCCAGGCAGGTAGCCAGGTTCTTAGCACACTGACCCAGTTGCATGGCAGCAGCCTGATCCGTCACTGTGGGAACAGATGACTTGGCAGAGGTCACCATCTTACTGCCGGGCTGCAGAGGAAAAGATAGATATGGAAATTACCGACAAAACAGCATTACACACATCCCAATATGTTTTTTAAAAAAAACATATTTAAAAAACAACGAAGGAACAAAGGATAAATCATGTGGTGGATATTTCACCAGTATTTGTATTAGTGGAGCAATTACAGTTCCCCTGAGACATTAAACACATAATACCAACTGTCTGCTTCCACCAAAAAGAGGTTACAGGCCTATTTAAATTGCCCCCTCCCCCCCGCCCCACAAGACAGAAACACTATTTATACTTAGTTCCTAGCCTAGTTCCCGATATAAAGTTGAAGTTTGACTGTGAGTGTTTTGCACCTGTAAGAAGTTCTGACTGGCGATGATGAGGGCCAGTTGTGCACTGAGGTCCTCTGGTTTGGCCTGACTCCCACGCACTCCTTGGACGAGCTGTGGGATGTGGTCCGCCACTGCCTTCACACACAAAAACACACACATATGTACAGTATATACAGTATATGCGTATATGCAGGGGCTTCAATACAGTCATGATGGACTAAAGGCATCAAAATACAAATTCTCTATAACAGTGGTTCTGTAAATCAAGTAGGTGGGATGCACACAATATACAATGGCATTGAATACTAGTTGACTAACTAACAATAGGTATGGAAAAAAAGTGTTTCACTCATTGACGGCAAACCAGAAAACAAACAAACAGTACACGGCACCGATCCTCACCTTGCAGCTCTGCACCAGCTGCTGGTGAGCGGCAGTGTTCTTGTTGGATGCGGCAGCATTTTGAGCAGCAGCGATGGTCTGCGTGGCCGCGGCCGCAGCTTGTTTAGCAGCATTCTGAGGACACAGAAACACAAGATGAAACACAGTGTTTGTCCACTGACACACAATACTTCCAAATGCTGCAGCTCCGCTTTTGCGTCTGGAAGTTGAAGATTCTGCTTGTGGTATAAGGGAACCAAATTTACAGTATTTGGTTATTTAAAAAATCCGGCATTGTTTGCCACTTGACAATAGTATATTTCAATGTTTTTGACTGGAAATACCTAAATGTGTATATACTTTTTTTCATCAGTCTTTCTATACGCCTTAAGCAAATTGAATAAACAATAGAAACACTAATAAGGTAAAGTAGTCCAACATAAACATAGTTAATGAGCTGAATAATTTGGTCTCAACTGATATTGAGCCATGTGTCCAATAACCCTGAGGGAAAAAAAACCTTTTCAATTATTTTTGATGACAGATTTGACATATTTCGAGACCATTTAAAAGAATAAAACCAAACCTACATCTGTCTATATACCCTGACATTTAATGGTGAAGCGCACGCTGCAGTAATCAACTTCTAATCCTCGCTAATCTTTCCAAGTAATGGTGATGAAGTGTCCTGAATGTGGAAGTGAAGAGAGGGTGACATTTAGGATTGGGTTTGCTGTTAATGTCATGTTTTCTACTAAAGATTTGTAATTTTTTTTATGTTGCCGATTTCACTCCAAAGTGTCTAAAAGTGTAAGTAACAGACGTGTTTGTCAGCGCCACTGACCTCCAGCCTGTTGATCAGTTTCTTCTTAATGGCGTTCTGGGCAGCGGCGTTGGTGGCGACACGCAGACCCTCCGCTGCCTCCCTCAGTCTCTGCTGCTGGTCCTCGTTCTCTGGGTATGCCGCAGCCCCCTGAGAACACACGCACGGAATGGGGGGAGAGAGAGAGAGAGAGAGAGAGAGAGAGAGAGAGAGAGAGAGAGAGAGAGAGAGAGAGAGAGAGAGAGAGAGAGAGAGAGAGAGAGAGAGAGAGAGAGAGAGAGAGAGAGAGAGAGAGAGAGAGAGAGAGAGAGAGAGAGAGAGAGACACACACACACACACACACACACACACACACACACACACACACACACACACACACACACACACACACACACACACACACACACACACACACACACACACACACACACACACACACACACACACACACACACACACACATCATCAGACACTGTACAGGTGATAGATGACAGGTGAGCATTCTCTGACTTCTTCTTTCTTTCTACAATCTTTGCACTGCTTCTTTCTTAGAAAAGCATTAAAACGTTCCCTTGGTCACACTCACCACATCTCACACACACACCTACTGCAACGAGCAGCCGACATGTCCACTCAACTGAATCTATTCGATCAGCGTTCACAGATCTTTGAAAAATGAAGCAGACTTCATCACTGCTCTCACACTCGAGCCGCAGCTTCTCTTCACTCAAAACAATCACATCCCTGTTTGACGGCTAAATGTCAAGAGATGTTTATCCATATCGGCGCGCAGCTCTCGTTTGTTTTTCCCGCTTGTGTATCCAGCATCCCAAGTTAACTGCGTCCTGTGGAGACCAATTTCCTCGCAGGGCCTCCTCGTCTCCTGCTGTCGGAGAGACAGCTAAGCCCGCAGCAGTTAGGTTAATTAACTGGGAAGCCGGCAGCTTCACCTGCAGCCACAGAAAGACGTGGGTGGGTGTGCTGCTGACAGTCCAAGTCATTAATGTAATGTTAAACTGCACAGCTGCTGTGGGCAGCAGTCACATAAACAGATAAATCACTATCTACAATGGAAACTCACACAAGAAAGAGGTAATTTTGCTGTTAAGTAATTGCAGAGCTTTGAAAATCTTTTGTCAGTGACCAGCTTCACTTGTTTTTCTGACGTCATCTGTCTGCCGGCAACTGCTGACACGACTTCAATATAACAGCTAATTTGGATAATAAGTAAAAAGACGCCACATGCTAGAATTCACCGCAGGAATTATAGCCTTCAAAAACAGTTTTAGAGTGATATTTTACATTACATTAAATATATTATACCCTGACCGAAGGCTTAAAAAAAAACTGCACGATCTCAACTAGTCAGTTACCAAGGCAACAGCTGGCTGGGGTCTACTCCTCCACCGACACAGATAAATACACACCGGTGACGGTGATAAGTCTGGCATCAAACTCGACAAACCAGCTGGAGGGCATCGCTTCATTTTCACGGTGGAGAGCTTATTAATATCAGTGAGCGATTCTGTAGACGGATAACGAGACTAGTGAGGAGAGATGGCAGATAAAACAGTTTGGATAGAGGAAGATGGGATGTTGAGATGAAGAGCCGAGTCTGCCCTTCAGCAGTCTGGGAAGAAAGAGTTTGAGGTCTTCTTACGCTTAATTGTGTTGCGCTGAGAAGTTGAGTTGGATGAAGAAATGGACGGTAAGTGTAAAAACTGTCCCTCAGTTAAAAATGCCTCAGATTGGCTTTCTGTTGAAAAAAGTCCATGATGTAAATGTAAGGAATCGCAAGAATAGGTTTAATGTTTCACCTTTGCTGCCTCCACCATCCGCGCAGTGGCGTCAGCCAACAGTTTAGCAGCTGCCAGCAACTTTTTGGAATTGTCAACATCCACCTCGGCCTCGGCGTCCGACCTCATGGCGTTCACCAGATCCGACGTGGCCTGAGCCAAGACCCGAGCCTGGCGGACCATCTCTCCTGGGAGGAGACACGGTTGGACGAGAGACGACAGACGGTAAAGAGAACATTATCGCCAAGACAACGAGACAAGAGCATTGTCAGTGACTGATGGGATTTTTTTTTATATGATAAACTTGTTTAACTATCTTCTAATGTGAACAATTCAAATTAAATAATAATTCATGTGAATGAATCAGCTGATCTGCCAAAACGATTGACTTCTCGTTTAATTTTTTTGTATCCGAACGTCGGGTGTGACGTCCCTTGACATTATCTGACACCACTTCAATGGTGGTATTCTCCTTCTGGCCGCATGTGTTCAGGCCTCAGCAGAGCAAACTGCCATTCTACTTGTCCATCAATCCGATCGGTCCATCTGAGCCGACCGCTGCAAGGCTCTCTGTGCACCCTTTCGATCTGTGTCTTTTTTTGGTTTTTTTTTGCTGTCAGGCTTGTTAACATCACTGTCAATTTTTTACTCCGTTGCTCCCGCAGGGCTGACAGCCGTCCACTCAAACCCACCATCATGCCAGTCTCTCTGAGGGGAGGACGGGATGAGGCAAGTACAGACACACAGTAGGTCTCAGAAACCAAAAGCTTTGGAGCTGTGGCAGGTAATTGCATATGAATGAGTTCCTTTCTGTCATATTTCACATCTATTTTTTTTTTTTAATTTAGCTGGGGCTGGTAAAAACTCCAAGATTGTTTGTGATGACAAAATTATTTCTGGCAAAGTTATTCTGCAAAGATTAAAATAATATTTTATATAAAAGGAAAGTTGTGGACTTATTTACCTTGTCATCCCTACATCCACATGGCTAATGACCCTTCAACTAACTGGCTCCAGGCTGTGCTTTCTCTTATGACCGCTTAACTTGCAAGTGCCTTTATAAATAAAAAGTATTATAACTTAAATGGCAATTAATTAACATGATTCTTGATAGCAAGTGGTGTACATACTGTAATAACTTTATCAAACACCCCAAATATATTTCAGTCTTTCCCCCTGTATTTCTCAACAGTAATCGTGCTGTAAAAGTCTCGGTGGATGGATGTGGATGAGGATGAGCTTCCTCCCCCCCGCATCACCTTTTTGTCCTCCCGAGCTTGGATCCTCTTTTGGACTCACCCGCGTCTCCCATGGAGCAGAAGATGCTCTCGGTGACCGTCATGATGGTGTCCGTGGCCTGGTCGTAGCGCCCGATCGGCTCTCCCCTCGAGGTGTACTGGCGGACGTGCTGCAGGAGATCCCCCAGGGCCTGACTCACCACGCTGGCTGCCGCGCTCACCTTCAACGCATGAGGTGCACATCATCAACATTAGTGCTGCGTTTCTTTAAACCGCATTAGTCCCCCACTTCTTATTCCAGCCGACTGGGAAGAGGCAACGCTGGACTCATTATCTTCATTGCCTCCTAAGCCCGGTGTCAGTACACAAACAGAACGCCCTCCATAACAAAAGCGCTGCAGTGGTTTTGAATGAAAAAAAAAAAAAGAGTCTGAATCAGTCTTATCATTTTTATACAAACTAATTTGACACTTAGTGATAATTACTGGGCTGAAACAAAAGAAAAAAAGATATAAAAACAAATACATGGGAAAACTAGAGGAAAGTGCACTGATGCTTCACACATTCATGGGGCTGACCTGTTTAAGGAGCTCGCCATCTTCCGTGGCTGAGAGACAGGCCTGGACGCAGCTTTCCACTGAGCGATCCACCAGCTTGCCCGCTTCAATTAACTGCTCCTGGCAAACTGGGGAACTGATGGTGGGACTCACCACCTACAACCGGAGAGGAGGGGGGAGAGAGATTTATCTCCACCGCGATAAAGGGAAAACACAGCAACAGATAAATTACGCCTAGAGTAAACTACATTCAATTTACCAGAGGTAACAGGAAAATAGACGGCGGACGGAATTCACTTGGGTATAAACACGGTGCTACTTTTCTTCTCGTCATTAAATCGCATTTCACAGAGAACCGGGGGAAACACATAGAGACGAGAGAAAGAAAGAAAGAGGGATTCGGATACTTCAAAGCACACGGCTTTGAAGAGAGGGGAGGATTTGTTAAGCAAATGGCAATATGCAGTCTGGGAGCCAGGAGAGCATTTAAACGAATTAGAGGCACATTGGTTGTACAACTCTGGGTGCACAAATACAGTGAGGGCACGGCGTATGTATAACAGTGCCTTGCTGCCTTCTGATATAGCTGCAGAAACCATGTAGGTTATTAAAACATTTGAGTACATAAGTCTCTCTTTTTCTAATTTGCCAAACCTCGCTGCACAGTCTCCGTATGAGAGAAGATGAAACGGCACTTGGAAAATTATTTTCGTGTCCTCGACCAAAAGAGGACGCGTGAAATCTCCTCACACCACTGTGTAATCTTCAAACCAAAGAGTCACATGATAAATGGGAAACATTACACCGCTTCTGCATCACTTCCAAGTATTAGCATAACATCAACTGAAATTACTTCTTTAGGAATCGAGTGCATATAATACAAATACTGTCACCATGTGAGCGATTTAGAACATTAAGTGTCGAATTGGGTTATGTGGGGCGGGTTTATTCATAACACGTCAAATGCGCAGTACCTTGGCACAGGCCACGAGCTGGGAGGTGGACAGGGCGCACTGGGTGGCGGCGGCGATGACGCGGTTCTGCAGCACCGTGTCCTCCGCAACCTGGGCCACGTTCTTGGCCTTGAGCACCAGCATCGCTGCAGCGTTGGCCACTGCTTTGGCCAGATTCATCAGGATGTCCTGCACAACACGTGTGGCGGAGAAGGAAGACAACAGAACCAATCATCAGTGACTTCAAACCTGGAGGGTCTTTAACCTTTGACAGTTTTAGTTCATTCTCAGAAATATTGTGGCACTGACATGCGGGTATTGCAGATAGAGGTCAAACTATCATTCAAGACTACAGGATTATGTCTGTAGTTGTGTGTAGACAAGGGACATATAGACATTTCATAGATATGTGACGTATTCAGCCACTGAGGGAAAATACTGAAACACACTCCAGTGTGTGTTAATGTGATCTCTGTATGCCCTTGACTCACACAGGAACAATAATGATTCAGCCAAGGAAAGAGTTACAAGAAAAACACAAGCTTAACAGCCAGAATAACATTCAATTCAGTCAAAATCATCTTGTTCAGATATGAAAAAAGTTATATTAAATACACATTTCCTCAAAATCCCCCTGGTTACAATGTGCTCTTGATTAACGGTGTGGCAGTGTTTTTCTCTGAATGCAGTGCTGATGACAAATGGGCCGGGGAGCAGCGTTACCTGGAACCTTTCGTCCGTCTCACTCTCTCCAATGTGGCGCAGGAGGTCTCCGCTGGCCTGGCCGATGCTGCCTGCCGCTGTCAGCACTGTCTGCCTGGGCTGTGAACACACAAACACACACACAAAAAAACATCAAAATGTAATTGCTGCTTTTGTGCTATTCAGTCGCCTGGTTGGAAACTGCATCATCCTGTATTTTGAGACAACGCTGTTGTGCTGTGATGAAAGGTCTGTGTTTTTACAATCTGTCTCCGAGGGCTTTTTTTAGTGAACTAAATCTAAATCTGTCAGCCAGTGTGTTGTTAAAATAATGTTTAAGTGGACAGAAATCATAGTGAGTTTTGTCTGGCTTGTTAGTTATTTCAGCAGAAATTCGTTGGTCAAATTGCTACACCAAGATTCAGTGGCCTCCGTCTCTTTTTCTTACTAACCTGCAGGCCACACGTTTTATTTTAGACAACCTGCATGTATAATCCACCGGTGCGATAATCGTCGAGAAACCTGCGCATTATGAGCATCACTCGCACAACACTTAACATACATCAACTTCTGGAGGATTCTTGCGCAACTAAACAAAAACAAACTCCCAATAGGCCTCGGTGAGAACATTACAGTGCTGCAGCCCAAGTAGATGCACACTACATCATCAATCTTTGCAGTATTTTGTAACTACAGTAGCTCTGTCTCCACGAAGACGAGTGTGCCAATCAGCCTCAGCCTGAGCTCTTTATTCAGACGGACCAGAACAATTCAGTTAGGCGGAGCCGGCCAGCAGCAGAGCACGTTGATATAATGAGGTGTAATTTGGAGGAACAGGAGAGATGCTGCTGCCTTATTGAGAGACGATGCATCGTCTCAGGGCAGAGCTGCTCTTGTGGAAAATGTAATCAACTTTTTAGGCTGTCACTTTGGATGGAACAAAACATCGGGTAGACGATGTGTAGCAGCACACCCACAATCTGGCATTTCCACTAACACAAATGGTGAAAAGTTCTGCTTGCTGCACTGGCTGAAATCCAGAGTCAGGCTGGAGTAACATGTTCTTATCTTATCTTTCCCCCCCTCCCACATTTTTGTTTCCACATTAACAGTATGTCCTTCATCCTATATTTGCCATGCTCCACATTATGTCAGACAAAAGGTAGATAGACTGAGGGAAAGGCAGGAAAGAAAAGTTCAGTTTTCAGGAGCAAAAAAAGAGAAATAGATACAATACTGAAATAATCTGTATGATAATGTTTTGACGAGGCTCTTTTTTCCATTATCTCAGGGTTTTAGGTTCCTTTGCTCACCTCTCCAGAGGCCGGCTCCACGGCCACCAGCAGGTCAGACACGGCCCCCGCCAGCGTCCGAGCAGCCTTCATCAGGTCGCTTCCTCCTCCCACGTCGTCCTCCATCAGCGCAGCCAGCAGCTTCACACCCTTCGACATCTCAGTCAGGTTGGAGGAGATGGTGGTGATGGCGCAGCCCACGGCTGTGTAGTCTGTGTCGGTGGGATCGCCTGAGTATGGGGAGAAAGGACCGAATAAAGAAAGGACCGAATGCCCCAAAATACAATCACATCCTGCTGAGGTCATGCGAGTGTCACTGACCAGCGGTGAGGTTGACCACGGACGCTGTTCCTGCGGTGATGGCGTCAACCTGCGAGTGGATCTCGTGTTTTGATTCGTCCATCTTGTTCTGGATCCACATCTTGGAAGCCTTGGAAGTAGAACACGTAACAAATGATTACACGGCATGACATGGTTCTTAATTTATGTTATGGCCGCCATCACGAATGGATGCATGACTTTAAGATGAGATATTACTGTGTGGACAGTACAAGAGTGTGACGGTTTCATGTAGAGTGAACACGTGCGGTGTGAAGTACCATGTCTTGTCCCAGTGGCGGCAGATTGTCGACCTCTCCCAGGTCAATCTGGGCTTTCTGCACAGCTTGCATACTGGTGTTGATGGTTCCCATCAGAGCCTGCTGTGCTGAGCTCTACAACACACAGGAGAACACACAGAATGGAGGAATTGTTTTTTTAAAGAATCTCAGCAAAGAGAAGAAAAGTCAATCGATTTCATTTGTGGAAACAAGCCATAAGACAGGATAAAAACAACATGCATAGTGGATAACTGTGATCCTCTGGTATCACATGAAATAAACATTAACTTTGAGGGGAATTTATCAATGAATGGGGAAATAAAATAAAAAGTCTTGGGTCTTACTAGTGGTGGCATGTGTCCACGGTGCATCTGACCCATAGTGATCTGCTGTTGGGGAGATGGCATGGTGCCCATGCTGAGTGACTCGGTGCCGATGGAGCCCGAGCGGATCACCCCCGGCAGCGCCACGGAGCCGTGCTCCACCCGGCCCACGCGGTTAAACTGCTGCTGGAGGATGGTGGACCTGCGGGCACACCGTCGGACGCACGGTTAAAACTGTCTCTGTGAACGTTGAACTGTCAATGGTTATGTAGTGTGGTGCAAACGGCAGTACTGACCAGGTCTACAAAAGGAACATGATATACACTACATAAACACATATCAGCCAAATGGCATATTGACAACTCAACAACAACAAACAGCTGTGTCGTGCACATTTCTATTAAAGACAAGAAAATAAAGAGGGAAACCGTCACAACGACAAAAAGAGCATGTTTCTGCTTGTTGGCTGTGTGAGTTAGTGTTTTAACGGGAGATATTTAACACTAAGCAGTGTGGTTGTGTGAATTTGTGACAGTGGGCCACTAAAACGCGCGCACACACACACACACACACACACACACACACACACACACACACACACACTGCTGAGTCTTCCCACTGTGCACTTCTGTGTGAAGACAAAGCTTTGTTGTGTTTTCTCCTCAGATGAGGCCTTCCAGAGTTTGGCTTGCCTTGTGTTTGCAGAATTAAAGACTTTTGCCTGAGCCCTGCGCACAAGGCCGAGATAAAAGCAAAAGGAAAACATTTGAAAATAAAGAATTTGAACGGAGGAGAGCAATATCAATTGAGCCTAGACAAGAAAACGGGCTTCAGTCGCACACTGAGAATCCGCTGTGGATAAATGAGCTAGTGCACAGGAAATGTCCGGACAGGGCCTGCGCTCGACCGGTGCGGCAAAATGTCCTCACACAATGATTATCTTTCAGGATAAAGTCGAGCTGAGGAAGTGCTCGTGTGATGAAACGAGTCCCTGGAAGATGGATGTGTGAGCCGCGGTCGAGGGCGTTGGTGAGAAGGAAATTGAAACAGGACTCAGATATTGTGTTTGCAGTGACTTTGTGCTGCTGCTGCTGCTGGTGGAAGAACCATCAACACCGCTGCAGATTTGACTGGACCAAAGCACAGTGAAGCACCACAGGGATCATAGAAGAATTAATCTATAGAGCTACAAGTTTCATGTCTAGGGGCTTTATTCCCACATGCCAACAAGGAGAAAGCTTTGCAAAAGCTTTTGTGTGTTTTTTCTACAACGTTTTTAACGTCTGTGTCGGTGACAAGACGCCCCGCTGCTAACGCGGCTAAGAGAATAACGACGCTCGTGAATTAAATAAAATAAATTACATACTTTTTCGGGGATACGGATTCTTCGAGCATGGTCGACTCCTCGTCGCCTTCCAATCCAAAGCGGTCTTTGCTTTGCTTCTGCGGGAGAGAGAGAAACACACCAAATTGTCTGTTTAGAAAGGAGCCAAGAGAGATTTTTAGAGAAGCCTCCCTCCCCTTAGTCTTTGCTGCGCGTCAGATTTCAGACACGTTCACACCAACATTTTTTTTTTAAATACAGAAGTGAGACTCTAATGTGATGCATGCAGTGTAAGTACTAAATGCTAATAAGCTTGCACTACTTCAACTCATGACTTACGTAATTTGAAATGAATCATTTTAACAATGATTCATTTCAAATTATTTAACAAGCCCTAATTCTTCTGATGGCGGTAGTTAATTATAATTGGGTTAATGTTAAAAGGTCAGCTGATTGCTCTCAGCCGGATGATGACTTGCAGGATACAGAAACCTGTGCCAGAGCCTTCTTTTTTATTTAACTCGAGCTGCGTGACACGTAGCCCGAGCACATCACAAATCAGCAGACCTGACACGTGATCTGCCACAGAAGGAGATCGATTCGTCACAGTTCATCCGAGTCTCCAGAGATAAATGTCTCACCTTTTTGAGGATGATATCGATGTAACCGGCAATGAGCTGGGAGATCTGCTCCCCTTCAGTGGTCTGCACCGAGTAGTAGCTCTCCTGGTACTCCCCAAAGTCCTACACACACACACACAAACCCAAGCACACACACACGCACACACACACGGAGGATTAGTGTGAAGCCATGGGCCCAGCTAGTTTCAGATGATTACTCCATGTTGTGTTGGGGGACATCATGCTGCTGCAACACAGTCATACAGATGACCAGCT
Organism: Scophthalmus maximus; assembly: GCF_022379125.1. Classification (NCBI taxonomy): domain Eukaryota; kingdom Metazoa; phylum Chordata; class Actinopteri; order Pleuronectiformes; family Scophthalmidae; genus Scophthalmus; species Scophthalmus maximus. Next base: position 17,682,062 of record NC_061518.1, on the reverse strand, counting down.
TCTGAGAACCATCTCAGAAATCAAACAGATCACTCTGCCATGTTTTCTAGTGATATAAATGTAACGTACATCCCGTATACAAGAGAAAACCGAGAGACATGAGGAGGACTGTGCCCGCCATCATCATCCCCCGCCACCTGCCGACTGATCAAAAACTGCTTCTCGGGAAAACGTACAACTGCCTCAACGTGTGAAAGACGAATCGCACTTCAAATTCTGGAAAGCACTCGAGGGCCATGTTAATTTGATGGAGACAGCGAGACGACCAGGTCCGCGAGATTAAATCCATGTCGTTCCATCGGCTGGCTGCTGACACGAAGGTGGGATATTGACAAGAGAGTCTGTTCAATAACTGACGAGCACGAGATAGTGAAAGGACTGAGCACTACAGTGATTGTTCAGCCACTGAAGGAACGGTTGGGCTTTACAGTGAGTCTTTCTTTACTGACAGTTTGGACAATGTGGGCTGATAAAATACAGGATAAAATGATTTGCGCATGTGTGTGTGTGTGTGTGTGTGTGTGTGTGTGGTGTGTGTGTGTGTGTGTGTCGTGATTTCGGCGCTGCAGCACTGACACAGCTGGGTGTTACCTCATCATGAATAAATTATCGTGTTTGTCTCGTGTCAAAAGAAATGAATTTATGAGCAGGTAATATTTTCTGGTCTGTATTAACATCTGAGCGTGCAAATCATAGGCGCACCATATTGAGGTGTGTGTGTGTGTGTGTGTGTGTGTGTGTGTCGTACCAGGGTGAAGCTCTTGGGCGACGCCGCCCACCTCTTCACAGTGGTAAGTGGCCACTCCTGAACCACATCTTTGCTCTTCTCCTCCACTCTCATCACAGACTCTTTGGTGATCCCCAGGAGCCGCGGCACCAGCTTGTTCTTGCTCTTCATCTTTTCCTGCAAAACACACACATATACGAGGACGTTACATTGACTCGTCCAGTATGTTTTTCCTGGGGACTGCCACCTAAACCAAACCCTTACCCTAACTTTAAAACATGTCGTCACCTTAAAGTTCCTCTTTGTCCCCAAATAGAAGACAAATCCCGGTAATGTTGGTTGGTAAACACAACATCAGTAATACATGGACCACACCATCAACAAACGTTTTAATCCTGGTCATTCCGTTACCTATCTGAAAGCAATAAGAGCATTTTGAAACTATTCTCGAAAGAAAATGATCACTGACAATTCAGCAGCTTCTGCAGCTTATTATTCTCTATCAAGTGCTGGTATTAAAGTGATTTGTCTCCGTTATTGTTTGCCAAACGCCATGAAGGTGGTTCTTATCTAATTTGACTGACGTGATCGTATGATATATTTGTCTCACCCTGTCTTAACTTACTGTACATTAACAAAATGTATCTCTCTGCTTTCCTTACCTCGTATAAACAGTACATGGCTCTTTTCATGAGACCATATTGTATAGATAAAGGCAGAATGAATGCATTTAAACGGATGATTAAGCAAAGAGACACAAACCTACAGATACAAACAAACTGTCACTTGTATTCCCTTCAGCTAACAATCATTTTCTCTAATTTTTTCATGGGTTCCCCTGCCTGCTGAGCGGAATACTGGAATCACCTAAAGAACAGCAATTCAAGAAATAAGAATTCTAACTCAAAGGCCTCTCAAAGGTGCTCACTCAAACTCTAATTTTGCCGCAACACTTATCTGCCAGGACGGCTGTTCATTGTCTAACCAAAAAAAACCTTTCTCAGTAAGCAATTAAAATGTGAAGTCTTAATCATGCCTTTATCTGCCTGTCAACGACTCTCATCCCCCCTCCCCCCTCTTGTATCTACTAAACCTCTTCATACTCCAGCTGCTCTCTGAAACAGTCGATTGCTTCTCCCTTCCTCTCGCATGGCCAGAGCGTTGGCCCAACGTTCCTTCCGTTGGGGACCAGATGGACAGAACGTGATGGGCTGTGACGCGAGGGCAAAGGGGTGAGTTGTGTAAAAGTCCTGGAAGGCGGGTAAACTCTCCGGGGCCTCCAGGGGCTAAAGGGGTTGGGGCTGTAGGCTGCATTTCTTTCTTTTTTTCCACGGTTATTTTTAAGATGTTTCTGCTCCACTGGGTTACCGCCGAGGATGACGAGAAAGGCCGAAGGTGAGCAGGTGAGATGTCAAACAGATCGAGGGGAGCACGGATCCAAGGCCAAGAAGTGGAACGACTTGTGTGTCTAAGGCTTAAAAGGAATTAAAGGCGGAGTACGGTGGGTGGACTAACAGATTTAGGGGAATGTGCGAGCAAGTGCGTTTTTATTTTACATACATGTTTGCTCTTATCCTCTGGTGCTGCAACGTTCTGATGAAAATCCAGGAGCTGTGTGGCAGAGAGTCGACGAAGGGAACCCGGGCGACGACTTTTTTCCCCCCGGGATATTACTCAAAATGATCTCATTTTCTAGAGGAGCTCAGCGATGAACTCAGAAAAGGTGACAACTGGAAAGCCATTTATCAGCGCAGACAGAGGAAACTTCCCATGACTTCATGCAGGATGTCCTCTTAGCGACAGATGATGTGAGGGGGGGGAAGGGTTTTCTGTCACTCCTGTCGAAGCCGTTCCACAGGTACTACGAGCGGAAATCTGCAAATTGCTCCCATCAGCAGGCATCTGCTGGCAGTTGGGTTTATTTGGGAGCGCTAAGTGTCTCGGGTTTGCCTGCGAGATGTCCACCAGCTTCCCTCACTCCACTTCCTCCCCAACTTGCTCTGAAAGAATCCCAGCACCACGCTCGGCTGCACAGACAACATTTGGTTTCCGTCCAGAAGCAGGACGGATCCCCGGCGGACGAGGCGCTGTGCGGCCGTGTGTTAGTGAGACAGAGGAACGGAGGTACAGAGGAAAGTGTTTGTCTCTTTCTATACTTTTGTCTGTGTGATGTCGCCACATTTGTGTTTTTCATCTCAGTTTACTCAAATCAAACTTTTTGTGACTTTTCTAGACTTGTACTATACTACACAAGTTTTTTAGTATTTCTATTAGGGTGTTTTTACCATGTGTACAATAGAAACAGTGACTAACATGACTAACATAAGCTCATGGCTCGGGGGACACGAGAAGCGTTGAAAGTTCAGGTGGATACAAACTCTCTATCCAGTGAGCAGCGAGCTCAGAGAACTGATTTCACACTCGGGAGATAAAAGGCTCCGACTGCAATTCAACTAATTCAAAAATCATTTTCCTCGTTTTTAAATAAATTAATAATAAAAAAAGAAATTAAAAAGGCGGGAGTCTTCAGGCTGCTAGATTCCTCACTTTCTGAGGCTGAATGAACTTTCATTTTGAACAAGATGGTGCAGTGGTACTTCACTTTTCACCTTACCTTAACCAGGAAGAAGGAGACGCCGTATGTCCGCAGAGATCGCGCCAGTTTGACATATTTGACTTTTGCTTCGATCTCTGTCATTTCGCCACAGTTGTTGTGCTCCTGTTAGGTTACACAACAATTACACACGTGAACTACTGGTGCACAGTTGTCAAAATAATTAAAAACGTTTGTGCCTCCATCAAGAGAACAATGTGACCACACCTGGAATATTTTCTTCTCCGCTCCTCTCTGCTTGATGTATTCTTTGGGTAGAAACTCCTTCAGACTAGGAGAGAGGTGAAACGCAGGAGAAAATGAAATTCACGCAAAAGGTGAGAGTTTTTCAATTTTACTGCTGAAGCCTGAAAATCTCAAACAAAAAGATGGTACATTTAATAAACCCCCACTGCTGGATTTAAAAAATTAACACATGCTACTATTGGTAGTTCCAAGAAAGATTGATTTTTTCCCCCTCATTTTTTGGGGAATTACACATCTAATCTGGATTTTACCACTGTAGAATATCGCTGTTGGACACTTACTCTAGGAATCCAGGTTTGTGTTTGTGCTCTATGTGAGGTCCAAACTGGATCTGGGCCTGAATCCCTCCGAACTCACAGGCCTTGTCGAACGACACAGGGTGAGAACCGTTGAGGATGTCATCTCGAGCCTGAAAGACAAGCAATAAATGATTCCTAATCAGGATTATTATACACTTCAAATGGTTTGCCCGAGTCACACCGCCTTTATGTATCCAAAAGCCATGTGTCACTGCACATTTTGGTCTCCGTATGGTTGGAGCGACGATGTGCTGTCGATTTCCATAAAACATATCTGATTTCGCTAGAGGCACAGCGACTGCATCAGAATGATTCTGATCTCCAGAAACTGTGAATGAGGAGCAGCTTCTACGACAGTTTCCAGAAGAAGAAAAAAAGAGAGGTAGGAACAGGGCAGAGGGGGTCAGACCTGCACATAAAGCAGGTTGAGTTGCACCGGGTCCCGGGAGTCCACATTCTGGTCCGAGTAGAAGAACTTGCGGCGGAGCAACAGCGTCTCGTTCTCGTCGACCCCCTGCTCCCTGAACGTCCTGCTGTGGTCCAGCCAGTTCACTGCAAACACAACATACGGCAACAGGGATCAGATTGTAGCAGTTATTTCTATACAAATGTTCTACATTTACATTTCAGTTTAAATGGTTAATTTCCAGTATGTGCAGTTACAGCAAAGAAAAACAACATCAAGTCTACAGTTCTTCCACTCTACGCACAGTCGTCGTCTGTGTGCAGTTTGGCTTTCAGCTTCTCCATCTTCCTCTCGTCCCGCAGCAATGTCCTGTCTTTCTTCAGTGTGCCCATCCCATCCTCCTTCTTCTCCTCCAGCGTCTCCTGGATCACAGAGTACTCTTCATAGTTGGTGATGCCTGAAATCAACAGTATCTCAGTCAGTATCATGATGGATCCAAGAGAATTAAATCCTAATTTCCACACTTCTGTACCGATGGCAGTAACAACAAACAACTTAAAGAACTTGACAACAAATGAGTATAACAACTAAATTATGGGCAAAAATGGACATTTTAATACCAGCATCATCACCAGGTAGTAGCTTATGTTTCAAGCCCACATGGGTCGTTCCCCATGACCCAGTCATTCCCCAAAATCTGAATATAAGTAAACAATATTATTTTTCCCATTTTGGATATAGTTGTCCCATCAATCATTGCTTCTACTGTATATGAGATGTTTTCATCTATATTCAGTTCATATTCATATACACTGCAGGCTTTCTATATAGGAGGAATCCCCCAAAAAATAACAAATGCACAGATACAAAAGCTCCGTGACACTGATTTTAAATGTATAGATTTGGATTACTGATGCAGAAAAAACAAGATACAATCTACTGTACATAGCAAATCTGGGGAGGGAAAAGAAAAAGCACAGACGGAGATAAGGGCTACCAAAATAAACCACTCACCTATTCGACTGCAAATAGTCACAAGAAGCTCCCCCACTGTTTTGGAATCGTCCACCATGATGGTTTTCACGGCCCCGTCCAACATTTTGATTTTCTGGGGCCTCTGCTTCTTCTTATATTCAAGGATATCCTGCACAAAGACATCAGGAGGGAGGGGTGGGAAGACTCAATAAGAAAGGAAAAAAAGGGCGACTGAGAACTGGACAGAGAGGGAGAGAAAGAATAGAGAGTAGCCGCTGAGAACATGATGTATCCAGGTTACGTGGCCGCCGAGGGAGAATATAGGCCAGCAAACCTTATTAAACGGCTGCCTATCACAGCCCGATGCTGCCTACCAATCACAACAATGCGAAGCGATATGGCTCAGAAGAAATTGGTCACAGTCATGGCGTCTACCTGGGTTGCCTTTGGTAGAGTTTTAAAGAAGAGAGAGCCGTTGAGGGCTGCATAACCAAACCCAGAGCTGCAGTGAGAGGGAGAGTTTTAAGTCGGCCGGGGCTTCCAGCAGCAGGAATCAGTCTTAAACAAGCTGGCAGAGGATCTACAACTAGCTGGAGCACTCCACTTTTAAATGCTCCCTTTGATCTTCACATTTTCTTCATATCCAATTTCATCCGGCACTGTTATGCCCTCGCGCTCCGCCGGTTTCGTCCTCCTGCGTGTGATTTGCATCTTAATGATATTGTACATTGAACTTCTTGTTCCCGGCTGTTTTCCAGAACTGCTTGGTTTTGAATCGACTTTGGCCGGATTAATAAAGTATTTTTGATTTAAAAAAGAAATTGTTCTAATTTCATTTCCCCAACTATAGAAGGCCCTCTGTGAATTATCTGCTCTAGCGAAGATCATTGTATTGTTTCAGGCCGCATCAGTCAGCAGTTTGCAATTAGAATATCTGGATTCAGGCATTAAAGTTAGGATGTTATTTCAACTACGTACATGGTCTTCTGATGTGTGTGTGTGTGCGTTCAAGTGGGTACAATGAGTTCCGGTGTTCAGGGTTTCAGTGACGCACCGCTCCCAAGGTAACTGTCCGTGCGTGCGTGCGTGCGTGTAAGCTCAGGATAAACCATTACTCCATGGCAACAGTCATTCACAGGTTGACATATTTACCCCATTGCGGAGCATGTAGTAGTCCAGGGTCCTCCCAGACTCCAGCCAGATGCCCTTCCTGGGGTCTTCATCAGACAGAAACAGGCCATAGTCTGACGCTGGAGCAGTGGGGAGAAATATCAATATTGAGAAATACTGTGGTGGAAGTTTGGTGGAATCACACTAGAAATTATTAGCTCCATGATGATTCCGACCTGATAGACGTGGGGAGTCGGGATTAAAACCGAGCTTCCGGCACAAAAACTGAAAATATCTGAGATGCCTCGAAACGTCCGAACAGGCCATTTTTCTAACGGCCTCTCGCCCAGTTTGAAAACTTTTCGGACGTTAGTTAATAGGTGAAGCAAAAGGGGGAAGGTTGGTGCAGTCAGCTGGATAAAGTGATGTAAGACCCTTGCACATTCTGGCAACCACCTACCCACTGATACACAAGTCGTGAAAAACGGAAAACTTTGGTCGATTGAATCAAACATCAAACATGAGTTTGCCATATGTTCCAGCCGAGTCATAACTTGGGTGAAAACACCACAAAATCATTGTTCATCTTTAGATTACAAATCCATTCCCAGAACAGCCAACGCGATGTATCAACATGCAACATGAGACTGGAAATGTTATCGACATGACTACCTGAACTCTGACAATCAACATATTTTCGTATGTTGTACGGGGTCTTGGCCAAGTAATGTCTCCAGCTCCACATCTCCTGATCACTCACAAGTGTAAATGAGCGGTAAACTCTGGGCTACAATCTGAAGGCAGCTGCAGTACATTCTTTGCACCCCTGTTTCTTTTACAGTTTTCACCCCGTCCAGCGTCTCTCTGTGCATTTTTTTTAAGTCAATCTTACCTTGTCCGGTCTGAGCCTCGGGGACTCTCTCTCTGATGATCCTACAGGCATCGTACACGGCTGTGGACGGCTCGAACTGCATCGTTTTCACAACGTTGCATTGGCGAACGCAGATTTTCAACGACAACGCCACCATCTTGGCGGGCGGTGTGGTCGGGGGCTGCGGCTACACCTGCACACACACACAAAAGGACAGACGGGGGAGATTGACTTGAATTACAAGTGCAGGAGGTCCACTATGTGAACACAGTGTTGAAACTCATGTGTTAAATGAGTCGGTGTTAACTTGCAAGTGACAGAGGGGGCATGCACATTAAATTCATAATTCATGTCTCTTGCAAATTGGAACATTTCTGAATTTGAATATACTAAAAATTACATTAATCCACAGAGAATAAAGCTCAAGCCAAAACCACTTTATGACTTGCACAAACGCACACATACACGCACACACACAAACAAACTCTTGAGAAAAAATTATTTTCCTACACTATCATCAAAAAGGACATTTTTATGAATGTGAAGAAAGCGATAACAACGATGTTGCAATGTCTCTGAATATTCTGGGGGGAAAATGTTTTACAATAAATGAAAACATAAAATACAGCAAGAAAAGGCGGTAGAGAGGTAATTTTCCATAATCCTTTTAATATGAAGCTCATGAAAATAAAGTATACACATTGATCAACAAGTGACAAAAACAACCCCACATATACACAAGCTCGTGTCCAACACATCACTCATCATCCTCCTACCAAATATAATGTTAACCACAAAAACACACACCTAGGGAAAAAACCTGTTGAGCCGTCAGCCTACTACCTCCCATGTTCATGGTTATGTAATGGACATGTGTCACTACTTATAATCTAAATTTCACAAATGTTGTTTTTCAAAAGGTTGAAAACTATAATCAATTCAGCTATATATATATTTTATTATAACAATGAATTGAAAAAAACTGTGTGACAACGTGAAAGGGTTTGCATGTAGTGGTGAACAGTAGAATATCAAGCAGTTTATATTTAAATTTCCCTTTTTATCGACAGGGAAACTAGTCCAACATAGCTTGGTCAAATATGAATAAAATGCTCCAGGAATATGAATTTTTTATGGATGTTTTTTATGTTTAACATTGCTGAGATGCACAGGGACGAAAAACAGGGGAAAACAAGAAGGAGAGGCGAGCGCTGACCTCCCCAACAGAGCACCTCCTGTCTGGGGCAAACGGGAACACAGGTCTTCTCTGTGCCAGGAGAGGTCAAAGGTCAGATGTCAGTTGGGGCCACGGCTGAAGTACACAGGCGGCCCCTCGTCTGCTAGGCCGGCTTCTGACACGGACTCAGACATTCAGAATCTAGTTCCAATGCGAGATGTGTTCACAAGCAGCAGTGAAGGCGTTTGTCTGGCACGCCGAGCTGGAACGCCTCTGCAGTATCCTGAAGCTAATGCCGGTAATAACACAACTAGGTGTTACATAAGGACATCCTAAATCATTATGAGGCCGATATTTCAGTGATTATGTACCGTTGAGACTAAATTTGAACAGTTCGCTCTCATGACGGACAAAACCTTCAGCGACCGGCACAAAAGCTAGTCCATTAAATGAAAAACAACAAAAGCCACTTTGTGGAAACAGGGACAGGCCTGGGGGTGATTTACAATACACACCTTTTTTTTAAATTCTACAAATTCTGTTCCGTTTGAATCCACAAAGCATCAGCATCGGTTTCTTTTCCAGACTAGAGCAGAACCTCACTGATATTTGTTCATGAAACAAATGCGATATTTGGACTGCAATCACAGCATTATCGGCCTGTACAAAGCCTGATTAATGGTCGGACAGTCGGCAGGAAGAAGGAAGGAGATAAGAGGAAGCAACGAAGACAGAGCAATAGATAAACTAATAACAACACGATGAAATGGTTGTCAGCGGAGCCACCAGCCGGCGCAAGAATATGAAATGTGCAGTTAAGTTATGTCTGTTTAACTGCAAACAAAGAAATGACTTTTTATTGATCTTAACATAACGCTAACTCGTGGTTCACCGACTGTAATCAACCATACACGAGGTGCCTTTTCATTTCACTGTAATTGCATTTGTAACGTGAAAGCAGTGGGTCGACGCTGCGGCGCCGCTCGACTTTAATGAACGTCTCACTTGTTTACTGTAACCGTGTCTCTTCATCACGTCCACATAGGCCTCTCTCTGAAAATAATATGAATGTGCTCGACAGGTAGCCCAGGTGACAGTGCAGCTCCAATGTCTGTGTTGGGTGTGATTACAGGTGCGTCACCGGTGTGGCTGGATGATGTCAGAGGTCAGAGTTCAAACAGAAGGCGGCAAGACACGACATTTCAGCCTGGTGTTAAGTAGCCTCTCAAAAACACGTAGTGCCTGATTGACGCAAATGACATGTTTTTACATTCAGTTCAAATCTGGAAGTAAAAACGTAGCGTTCACCTGTGCGCTTTAACTTTTTTTATTTTTCAAGGCATCCAGAGGAAAAACATGAAAAAGTCTGTATCAGTAAGTAAATATTCACTCATCTGTACCAAAACGTTTCAACCATGCAGCTGAATAAAAAAATTGGAGAAACGTGTCTATTCCTCACAGTCCACCACTCTCACAATCTTTCTATCAACAAAGCATAAGCACAAGGTTTGCCCCGAGATGCCACAGGCCATTTTGGACGCCAGAGATAGATTCATCATTATGCCGGTGTGTACACTGAAAGCCAACCTTCACTATAAGAATCAGGGAGCTCCCATAAAATCCTGTTGTTATTGGTTATGTCACACACACAACATGGTTCATTCCTTAAACCCCATTTAGCCTGTGTAAGACGTGAATCCTCTGTGAATTATGAGTTCCTTCACTGCACACAACCAACAGTAAAAAAAAAAAAAAAAAATCAGCTGTTTCCCTCTACTTTTGAAGGGAAACCTCTTCCTCATCATCCGTCAAGACAAAGCGGAGTCTCCATCAAAGCAGATGTACCACCAAACCACGATCCTGACCTATATTTCACCCTTTTTTTGTGGATTGAAAAAGGATTTGCAGAGATCAAATTGTGACTGTAAAGTCATTGAAACACGTGAGTACAAACAACTCATGAGGCTGCTGACAAATCGGTTGTGGGGACAAGGCCCGACTGACCAACCGGCCGACCGACCGACACGGTGTATGGTTGCGGCTGACAAATCTAGGTACATGTTTAATGGGAAAAAAATCTTTATTCTAATAAGTAAATGTATAATTGTTTACATGGCGGTATCATCCCATCCTGGATATGGCGTTTTATGAGCTTAGCCCATTCAGGTCGATTTAGACTGAGAAATTGCTAAAATTACAGAAAGAGGCACACAAAGTTTTATCATTACGATGGTACACAAGCAGAGACACTACACCAACTGCCACTTGAGTTAAATATGTGGGGGAAAAAGAAAACAACAGGCGTATTTTCAGAAATGACTACAGATGTGTGATCTCATCTACGGCAAGCCGCTCCATCACTCCCGCCTTCACTTCCCTCTCCGTGCTGGTAAATCCATCTCTGTTTGTCCACATGCTTTATTTACCTGGCTGACGGCCTCATGTGACCATACAATTCATCCACCCGCCGCACCAGGATGTTGTTGGCCTGTGTGTTTATCCGTCTGATTTGTTCGCCTCCCCTTTCAGCTTTTGCTCCTCTCCGACAATGCCAACTCCCTGCCTCGGGTGAGGGAGAGGAGAGAGCTTCCACAACTTCAGCCATTTTGCAGTCATCAGTCGCAGGGGTTAATGCAGTTTGTGTGTACACAATTTGATAAATTAAACAAAGGTAAACCCCTGAAAGAGAGAAACTGGACTCACTGGAGTCACACGTTTAAGATACTGAAACACAAACACAAGGACAAACAAATCCATAATCATTAATACAGTGTATACGCTCCCACGCTGTAATACATGACAGGCACACAGCTCTCCTCCCCCTCTCGACTTTAAAACCCAACTGCAGCAGTTACACCTACACTCCTTTAATCTACTGCAGCCTCGCATAACAAAGAATATTCAACAGCACCACTCCGCCGCGTGAGCAAACACTTTTCATGTTGTTTACACCAACGACAGCAGAAACTCATTCAGGGCCAATTGAAATCACAGTGGACTGGACTTATTACTTTTGCACATATACATTCAAGGTGATGAATCCCAATGGCTTTGGTGACCCCCTGACATTTCCACTGATCCACTGATCCTTTTTCTTTTTCTTATTTTTGACTTCTGCATAAAAATGAAGAACAAAAAAACAAGTTGTTGTTTGTTTTTGTGTTGGATTGAAAGATCATTTTGGATTTTCAAATAGGACAAATGATGCACCGGTTCAAAGCCCGTTCACAGCTCAGATGCATTTCAGAGCATGGTGAGTATGGTAAAGAGAAAGCATTGTTATAGTGATCACAGAAAAAAGTCAGCTGTATTCAAGCTACCGAGCCCTAAGGGTCCTTTTTTGCCTCATATCATATGGGCCCCTGCAAAAAAAAAAGGCCGACAGTGAAAAGGGCCAGCTATTTGCTTCCATAGACACTGCGGCAGTGAGGTCATCGGGAAAGCTGATACTGTGCGTGTTCTAGGCTTTCCCCAACATAGTTGCCTCGAGCAATATTGCAGCCGCCCTGGATGTGTCACTTCGGAGGAGGTCAGAGTCACCGAGACGAATCGCACCAGAGACGCTGCTCCACTGAGTGTGCAGCCTGTACTTGTTTTCCCACAGCGGAGAGCCTTAATGAGTAGATGGGGCTTTGTCTGACGTGCACAAGAATCACACAGAGACTTTACGGGTTGAGCACTGCAGTGTTTGATCCGGTAACTCAGAAACACAGGCTTTGGCGCAGATACATAAACGCAGAGAGAACCGAAGAGTGAGAGGAAACCAGGTTACGTTCCCCCACTGTGCGTGCACAGGAGTCAATTTCATTTAGAGAAAACTGCCGGCCTGAGAGTCGGACAAAAGCTCGTGAGATAAAAGGAAAATGAGAGCGAGCACTGGAACATGTGGCTATTGTTCAATGGATCAATGGGGCGGAGCAGTGCCTGCTGGGAATGCCCAGGCCCTATTACAGTAACATGTCCTCCGATCCAATAGTTGAACGGCCCACAAGTCAAGCAGGCCAATCCCAGAGGGGGGTTGGACCAGGGAACATAATCAATATTTGGCCAGAGCATGTCGGTAGCCTAGTTTCGACGCCAGGGCCAAACTGCACTAACACGGGGTGCTAATTAGTCCATCTGCTGTCTTTGGTTTAACCCTGAGGAAGCATATTGTTCCTGCAAAGGCAAACAACACACCACAATACATCCTCATCATATGACAGCGGCTTTCTCTCCGACACCACACTTGACCCGCGGGGAGGGCTGCCGAGAACTAAAACCGGTTTACAAAATGTATCCAACTGTATAGAAACTCCACTTTAAATGCTGGAGTACAAGATATGGCAAGATGAGAATTTTAAATCAGTCCGTGCAATGCCCCACTTCGTCAGGCTTCATCGTCCGAATCATCACTATCAGGGGATTTGCCTGAGCAAGTAAAAGAAATCACGATGGGTTCAAATGTGGGAGAGTCCTCCAATCGGAACCACATACAGTCGGCCGTTTGTCACTACTCAGTCATACGACACAGTGGAATGCTTCCTGACACGGCGGCGCAGCGGCAGCAGGTGTCCTGGACCGTCAGCGCTGGTAAGGTTGAGGCGCAAAGAGGGATTGTTAGAAAAAAGTTTGGGAAAGATCATGGTTTGGACAACAACGTTTTTAGGTAAGATGTCTGTCATTATGGTTTCAATAGTAAACGCACAGTTAATGTTGTCCAGTGGTCGTGATTAAAGTAAAGTTTCAAATGGGCAAACAAACCGTGCGAAAGGTCTTTGTTCTACTCACTCATCCATCAACCCCAGCATCCCTGTAATTAAAATGATATTCATTCGAAAAATAACTAAAATGGTTTGGATTACTTAACTAAAGAAAAACAGAAAACTAACAACACTTGGACAAGCAACGCAGAGGCTGGATCTATGCCTTGATTTTTAAAACGATGTTCTTCACTTTCCCGAGAGAGAAGGCAAGAGGGCTGAAGGGATGATGATCAGTCATTAGTTTGGCTGGAGCTGCCGAAAAACGTAAACTTCACCAAATTAAATAAAAAGCAGGGCGTTCGTTGACCCTAACTTCACTCTGATGCATTCATTACCCTTCTGTTCTTGTGTTGATGTTTTGGTAAAAGCTCAGAAAAAGAGACACCATGCCGCCAAGCAACGAGCTCTTGGCCCCAGGAACAGCCGTTGGGTTGCATGGGCTATTCCATTGCTACTCATCTCTATTGGCTGTTCAAGTGTTCACATTTATTCACTCACTATTTCCCTAAACTACACAGACACCCTCTCACATCTACATTGGGTTGGATGTCTTGGCTAATATTACTTAAAAATCAGTTTCAAACTGTTTGCCAGGTAGATACACGTCACACATCACTCTCATCATATCCATGCAAACACTTTGTGAACAAAATATTCAAGGCTCCCTGTGTCAGTACATCAGGCAGAAATCAAACTGGACGGGGCGGCGGCGGCAGGGGGCCCGAGGTTAAAAGAGCGCACCACAAGAAAAGACAGGGTCAGGAAGTGAGTAATGTCACTGCCTCCTCTAAGTCACCAACACCCTGCCCCTGCTCATGACGTGGCTCAAAGATCCTGCAGCAGATCTTGTCCAATTCATTTTTTTCTCCGTGAATAATGTCTCCGTGTAGATGAAACTAGACTGATTGAATGCTGTAAACCTGCAGTGTACTGCAAAGAGAGTCTACAGGCAATCATTTGGAAGGACATGCACAATTTTTTAAAAGTAAACTTGTCAATCAAAATGTACGATTGGTTTTCACAAATCAGTCGCAAATCAAATTTGTAATATTATACTCCCAGAGTGGGGAGTAGAATCATAATTCAAGTTCATAAATACAAACTACGGCCTTTTCACTTCCATTTTTTCTCTACCTCAGCTTACATGCCACAGGGAATAACACATGCTCTTCACCATGGCACCAGTCGGATCTGACACATGCCCCACGCAACATTCTCAATAACACACACACACACACACCTTAGAAAATATATAATATATACAACCCGTTAATTATCCACCTGGTTGGTGGTGTGAGTGACGGAAATAGCAGAAATTACACATCTGTTCTCTGCTTCTGTGTGTGCGTTCTTGCATGTGTGAATAGGAGGGGGAGAGAGAGAGTGGCAGGTGATGCCTCTCTGTCGGCAGCAACACCAACACGGGTGTCGAGTTCCATGCAGAGAAGAGGAGACACAGACCGTCCAACACTCTTATCAAGCACAGGGCTTGTTGGTGAAGCCTCATTCAACTTAACATCATAGTCACATGTCAGTGTGGCAATTTATTTGTTTTCACCTCGTTGTTGTATTTTTATGCGCCGATAAAACGAAAACTCAAGTGGAGGGAAAAAACTGTCCGAGCTTAAGACCAGTGGATCAATGGAGAGGCGACCGGGTGGAACTGTTACCGACAGCAAGTGTTAGCAACCTTTTGGATTCGTGACCCTCGATGAGAACCAATCAGGAAGCAAAGGCGTCATCATTTCCAAATTGCTCCGCTCCAGAAAAAAATGTGAACCCTGGACATTCCAGAGTAGTGCGGACAGTGCAAAACTAAAATGTGTTATTAGTGTGGATGTACCCTGAAGCCAGACCACCGTCGCTTCTCCATCCTTGGGCACAATTTGTCACAGAGATATTAAACTTTGATGGGCCCTTAAAAACCACGGGGATAGAACATTAATGAGCCACCGCTCAGAGACGTATTACAACCTTCACTCAATTCCACACTTCAGCTCTCTTCTTAAAGACCGCAGCTTTTTTTTTTCCATTTAGAATATGGATTCACCCTTTACCTCTATTACTCTGACAAATCTATTGCAACTTGAGGGTGAGTGTTCAAATGCAGGTTGCCATGGATACAGGGGCTGGCTCTGGTCTTTCTAATATCCGATCCATTTCATAAAAAAGGCACGGAAATGAGAAAACTCTTGTAGCTTGAAGCTCGACATATTTGTGGATCGAATAATGAATAATGCCTTGTCTGACATTGGAGAAGGACATACACACTTTAATAGGTCGATTGGCAGAGTATTGATCAACCTACTATGACAAACAAGTATGTCACAGGAACCAAAAACAGACTAGGAAAGCAACTCCATCTGCCTAGAGACCAAAAGTACTAATAAAGAAAATCAGAAAACAAGGGTATTCATTTTGTGAAAATGTTTTATGGACTTTCTCCTCCATCAACTGTGATTAGCAGTGTTCATTCTTCTTAATCCAAACTGACAGTTAAATGTTGCCTCTGGCTATGATAAAGGATCAACAATAGGGACGCGATGACAGAAAAACATTCATCATTTCATACTATGCACCATTTCATTTTTTATGGAAATATTTTCATCATTTGGATAGCTCTTCCACTCAACATCTCTCTGGATATGGGATTATGTAATATATCCAATGCTCCCACTGTGCAACCATGCCACAACCGCAACACAAGAAGAAGCGGCTCTGCTTCATCCACTGAGTGACACATACTTTCCACGAACAAACCTGCAATCAGATGCTGTAAAGGGTTTAATCATCCACACTCAGCCTTCCGCTTGTCGAAAATCCACAACTAGTGAGCATGAAGACCACCATGACAAAATCACAGAGCCACGCTTGGGAATCCTTCACTTCTTCCTGAGGTCGATGTACATGTATCACTTCATGCCTTTACTCTCCCCCTCTGATACAAGTATCCGTCGCCACATGTTGTACTTAAGTGCTGATAATGTGGAATGTGTACACTAATAAACCAACATCTTGTGCAGTATGCATTCTCCCCCCGACATGCTTTGAATCAGTCTCACTAGACGGCACTGATTCTCTCTCTCACTGACTGCTTTATGAACACATGAGGACACTTGTCACCAGACCAGACCAGACCAGATCAGACCACCCTGCCAGTTGGATTTAAATCGTGAATCGCAGAACATTTGTGATCCTTAAAAGACAGGCAAAGGTAAACCACTGACTGCCAGAATGTGTCCAAATGTGTGGGTCCAAACAGAGATATTTCACTAGCGGGAATGGAGTATGAAGAGTGAGGGAATGTGTTGTAGGGAATGACAAGTCCACACCTTCATAAAAAATAGGAACTAAAAAAGTATGCATGGATTTAATCAAGTGTTGTACTTAAGTACAATTTTAAAATATTCATGTGGTTAGAAAAACATCACTCTTAGTTATGATATTCATGTTATTTCTGCTCAGGACTTTTTTGTTCATCTGTACCCGTGTCACATAAACACTGACTCCTAAGCCCCTGAAGTTTCATGGGCAAATCATAAGATAGGGAATCAATAGGACCTGCCATGTACTAAAGGTCCACATAATCTCTCCTGATTGATCTGCTTTGAGCAGATATTGGGGGGGGGGGGCTGTCGGACCAATATCTCATCTACGCCATTTCCTAAATATTAATTCCACTGCTTTCTGAAGCGATCCATGGTTGTAATACTGTGCGGGTTAATTATATTGGCTTTAAAAATCTATTTGGAGGACAATCAGATGGCGAACATATTAGTGCAGCTTTACCAGTGAGGATGTTATCGTCAGAGCTGCTAGATTACACTATTTGCGTTGCTGCAGGTGTAATTACGATGGAGCGTGAGAGCATTACTGCAACGCCAAAGGACAAAAAGGAGACGACTGATGACGGATCATATTTCAGGGGCTTCTTGTTCCAGATCAACATGGTAGGGTAGAAAAAAAAAAAGTTTCTGCAAACCGTCGAGCCTGTTTCAGTAAACACAGGCGTAATTTGAGAAAAGAAAAAGAAAAGATCCAAAAGGGAGACCCATATTGAATTGAGTGCCAATGAGGCCACTGGTTTTTCTGGACACCCTGGCATGTTCTATTTGGCAGCGATGAAGTCGGGATTACCCGTCCACTGCCCCGGAAAAAAACAGGTGATTCACTGCGACTGTGCCAGTCAGCTGCTGCGGCGAACGCAAGTCACTGCTTACCAGTAAAATGTCTATCAGTGGAAGGAATGCAGTGGAGGCGTGGCAGAGTCGGGGGGTGAAATGTCGTCAGCAGCCGGTCCTCTGCAGGAGTCAGTCATTTTCCGAGCCCAGTGGGATCCACTGAGGTCATCTCTAATGAAATAAATGCGCGGCAAGTTGACAGACTGACTGATTGGTCACGGCGCAGCCCTGAGGCTCGCTCCTCCCGGCATTTCACTTCCAACGAGGACCTGCACTAAATCATTGCTTTGCCAGATGAGACAGACTTTTTTGAAAAAAAACTTTCTTGGGATTAATTGGGAATGCTTCAAGGGATGCTTGGCCCCACGTCTATCTTGTGAAAAAGTCCCCTCCCATAACCTTGAGAGGTGTCTGTAAAAGTTTGTACTTCTCACAGATACAAGAGGCTGCAGTCAGCCGGGATCCATCGGGTGTTAAAGGCTCATTGTCGTGCACATAGTAGTGGCAGCACTAACACT
The DNA here is from genome assembly GCF_022379125.1 of Scophthalmus maximus. Classification (NCBI taxonomy): domain Eukaryota; kingdom Metazoa; phylum Chordata; class Actinopteri; order Pleuronectiformes; family Scophthalmidae; genus Scophthalmus; species Scophthalmus maximus. The sequence continues at coordinate 17,664,193 of NC_061518.1, read as the reverse complement.
ATCACACCAAGGACTCCTGGATACACTGGAATACTTCGTCCTTCAAGCTCTTGTTTGCTTCCAAGAGAAATAAATAAAAAAAAAAAAATGACCAGCGTCAAGAAAGTAGATTTTGCTTCCTTCCAAAGAACTACAAACCTCCGTGTGACGTCTCTGTCTTGCTTACCAGGTACAGCACGCCTGAGCTTGTTTCTGGAACAAATGACGGACGACCCACATTCTCTACATCCATAAACAGTTATCATGAGGATTTGTGTTGATTCTTTTTGCTATTTGCATTCGTGCCCTGAGGTTTAAATCATGAGGAAGCACAAGTTGACTCAGATCCCAGATGCAGTTCCCTCTTAAGATGCTTTCAGACATGACCTGGAGTCGGGACATTTTCCTGAGGGGGGGAAAGGGCTTTTCCAGAGGGAGTGTACATGAGAAATCAAATGTCTGCAAATGTTTCTCCTGACATTTTCTGCATGTCTGAAAACAGCTCGACAGACGAACCCCATCTCCTCTACATCCATAACGGTACTACCTAGCTATCATCAGCTTTAATGGACACATCACCGCTGTTGAATAATTACTGTTCACTGCTGACTCAGAAATTCCACAACATCTGGTCATAGTCAGATGTGCCTGCTGCCTCATACAGTCACCACTGTGAATACAGTCAACCACGTGGTATTTAATGCAGTGGTACAGATCCAGTCATTATTCTCCACAACCAGAAAAATGTTACAAGGTACCAGCCATTCAAATGCACGTGTCTCCTTGTGAATAGCACTTGTTGGCTTCGAGCCTCATTTTGAATTTAATGTCTGGCTTCATATGCCTCGAATGTCTATCAAGATGACATAACTTCTTAAAACCTGCAGCACAGACACACATTTCTCTCTTCAGTAAAACAATAGCCAGGGCCATATCTCTCGTTCAACAATGAAAAAAAGCTCCATTCTGTCAACATCATGTCAACAATTACTCCCAGACGTTTGTCCCTCCACTTTTTAAAGAGCTCAGTTTATGCCTGACTTATCAGCTGCGAGCAAACTTGTCAACAGTTTGCACAGAGAACAGCTGGCTGAGGCCGGGATGACAATGAAACATGCAGCGGTGAAAAAGAAAAGCCCAAGACTTAAACAGTACAAAGTGAATAATGGCCATTTTTTTCTCCGGCAGCTAAAAACTGTGCTCGCAAGACCTGTAGTCTTATTGTTTCCACCTAATGTTTATTGAAGCATGGAGTGAGACAAGTTCACTCATTCATTATAGGAAAACTAAAACACACAGAAAATCTAAGCTCATTTGTGGAGCACAGCGAGGTCGCAGTCAGACATCACATGATGCCCGTCAACTGCCCTCGGGAAATCGCGCATCGGCTCAGCTTGAAAATGTACATTATTATCAACAGAGAGATACAGATGTGTATTGAACACACACACACACACACACACACACACACACACACACACACACACACACACACACACACACACACACACACACACACACACACACACACACACACACACACACACACACACACACACACACACACACACACACACACACACACACACACACACACACACACACAGACAGAAAGTAAGTTTCTTTAGCATCCACAGAAGAGATCACATTGTAATTTATACAGAGCACCTGGCAAACGTTAGAGAAACCGGTGAAAGGCCAAACACACCCTGCTTTGAAGAGATCGATTTTTGACACGGAAAAAAGAGACAAAACATTAAACCATAAGTACACAAAATATAAAGCGACGCCGTGGCTGCAGAGAGCAGCAGAGAAAGGCCAAGAGCCTGCAGGATGAAAACTACGATGAAGAAATCCTCCTGGGTTTCATTCTTGGACACTCTGCTTCCAAGTGCCTCCCTGGCAGCTGCAGACTGCCCCTCAACACGACTAGTCTCGCCAAGACAAACACATGACAGAGCGTACCATTGCGACAGTAAACATCCACTGACATTGAGGAGATGTAACGCGTTTCCAGTACAGCCGGGTACAACACTAATGTAACTACCAACTACCAAAAAAAAAAAGAATATCAAAAAAAAAAAAGAATATCAACATGATGTATTTGAATCTCTGTAAGGTGGGAAATACTCACAATGTCACCGTCATTAAGCATGTGTGGACACAATCTTATACATCATAACAATCAATGTGGAATGTTTCCAGGATCGATCCAACCAAAAGTGTTCTTTCACTCTTTTTTAAGGTGGTGCACACCATCTGTGGAGATGAACGTACACACATGCATGTACGAAGTTCACCCCACGGGAGGGGCCTGCAGTGAAGCGTTCTGTCCACAGCCAATGTGTCACGATATTGTCATGTCTTCTTACCTTATTGACGAGGGAAACGCAGCCTTGGATGTCTGCTGATCTTCACAGCTGAAAAGACAAGCGGTGGACGTTTATCAGACAAATGTACAGAATATGTATAAAAAGGTTTACATATAGAAACAAGATTATAAATTTCCTCTGCAAGTGAGAAATTTACATGAAAGCGTCACTGCTCCGTAGAGAGTTCAAGGCACAACATGCTCTATACATGTTTTCATATTTGCAACAGGATATGCCATACGTGGCAGCACATGAGCATAAGACTCACTCTAGGCATAAGAAAATTAGGATATGCAAAATAGTTATGAGCTCACTGTACAGAGGAGACAATTACAGCTGGTTAAGTAGATGAATGCAAGTTTTAAAAAGCATGCTCATCAAAAACAGGAAAGATATATCGAGTCTCGTCACCTTCTGAATATTTTCAGTGCCAAAATGTTGAGCTGTAAGAAAACAGCCCTGCGCACATACGACACCAGAGCCCTCCACTAAATATGCAAATAATGTTTTTCTAAGCAGACATATCAATTATTTAATAGTGAACCATCATATTATGATTGCATAATTAAATAATTCAACTCATAATGTATGCTCAGGTTTGATTCCATTTAACGTGATGTGATACGTACACAATACTGGGGAGTTTCAACCTTGTTATTGGTGGTTGAACTTGAATTGACGCAAACTTGGTTGTGACCAGGGCCAATATTTACTCTGACGTTTTGTAGATGGGTGTAGATTTACTTGTCCATATTATCTATACATTACAAGAAACATCTAATTCAAGTCAGCTGTTTATTTATTAACACCAACAGGAACATTTGCAGAACATTCTGTGCCGTCTGGTTAGAGCATGCAAGAGGCAGGACATTATAGCAATGAAACTGCGGAAAGCATCTGTGTTCTCACATGGGTGTCACTCGGACATTTTCTGGAAATACATTAACAGCCCTTCCGGAGAAGTTCAGGAAAATGTTCCAGGCTTCAGTGTACGTCTGAAAGCAACTTGACGGCGAGCCTCGTGAGCTTGTTAAGGAGGAGCGCCTCATGTGTTGGGTGCCTGAGCATTTTTGCACTTCACCTTGAAAGTGCAGCGTGTTGAAAGCTACATATTTATGGATGTGATGATGGGAGGCTGACGAAAACATCCTGCCACAGACTGACATTCCATCTCACATTCTGTAGAGAAATGTAAAGACTGCGCAGGAGCTTGGGGTCAGTAACATTTAAGGTTTGAGAAACAACGTCAGCACAACGAAAAACCTTTCATCATCACCACGATTTTCATCGTGGCTCATTTGATTTGAAAACTGCAGTAACCAGAAAACAACAGTAAACCTTTAAAACGCCACCAGTCATGTCAATAACACAACAGCAACGCAACAGTATACTTCACCACAGGAGGTAAAACACAGCACAGTTTGCAGTCGGCTTGGCATATGTGGCCTTTTGCTGCAGTTGGAGTTCTCAAACATTGTGGACGAGAATAATTAACAGGAGGACGAGCAGAATATTTCACGCCAGTTGCTGTGGGTTAATAGACTGTCCAGGCTGCACACACTGCCGGAGTTAATGACACACACCGGCGGCTGCAGCTCCACTGACTGATGGGGGACAAGTGTGAGACACACTCAAGGCGGTTCATTGGAGGGAGACGCAACACACCACGGGCTGTCGTGCAGGTCCTCTCACCGCCGCGAGGTTTATTTGCACGCACTGCAGGTACGCCAGCACACGGGCACACTCAACAAGATGTGCTGTGAGCAATAATGCAAAAACCTGTCCACAGGTGAAGCACCAGTGTGATGGGATTCAATATTTCTTTCAGAGCGAGATGTGAACTGAAAGTCTGCAGCATCCTAATCCACCCGACAGCAAAGAATTCCAAACAATGTAACGTTAGAGGGGTCAAATCCAAGCAGCTGCGTTCTGGTGAAGGAAAACACTGGCTCCTGATGACCTTCTTACTCATCCGCCTCCCGCGGAGCTCAGCCGTAGCTCAGGCTGCGGACGGCAACATCCCGGGCGTCATTCACACGCTGACATTGGCGGGCAGCGGGAGAGGGTTTTGGGTTTCTTACTGGGTGGTTACTGATTCACACGATGACTCACTTTTCAAATTCCACCGAGGAGGTCAGAATACGCAAGACTCCGTTAATGTGCCGTCGTGTCGTCACAGAACGATGATTAGGGGAATAAGGTTGAGGGAAGCGACATTAGCTGTATGCAGCTTCTTATTCCGTTTCCAAGCCATTTTTTCATCCAGTGCACGGGAACATCCACTCGTGTGCAGAGGCGTTTACAGCTTTTCAATTGGAGGATCCGGATTTTAACTGACAAAATGTCTCTCATCAGCCCTTTCCCTCCCCCCTCAGACTCAAAGCACAATGCCGACTAAAACAACTTCCCTTGAGGCATCTACCAGACTCGGTGCGGCTCCCTCAGGAAACACAAAACACTTTATAAAGCACATCTGGTCGCTTGCAAGACTGCGACGACCAAGTAAGACTGACATCTGGGCAGTTAAGTCACACGACTGTGTGTTAATTCATACTGAATAATTGCATGTTGACGCTGGATGCTTTTTGAGCGATTAAAAAACCCTTTTGTACTTTAATAAAGTGTCTTGATGGATAGATAGAATTGTATTAATTACAATTCCAAGATTTGTGGTTAAAGCTAGTTTCTAGAATTTATTGGTATTTAGTGTTTCAATTTTGGGGTGGGTGGCAGGAAAGGTTCCAGACAATGTCCTAGGCAAAACACTACAGCCCCAGCGGGAAAGTTCAGGAAAAAAGGTCCGGACTTCAGTGCATGTCTGAAAGCAGCAATGTCCTGAAGCAGATCGGATGATGGCCCTTCAGGTAATTCTCTCCTCTCTGGGGCCAGCGTTTGGTTTGCCAGGCTGCTGAAGAAACATGGCGGTGCAACATGGTGGATTCAGTGGAAGGGAATCAGCTCCCTATAGAGATATGAGGGGCTCATGCTGTGTTCCAGTTTACCTCGGAACTCAGAAGTCGGGTTTATCGTTCCAGTATGATCTCGGAACCCGGAATTACGACCTCCGAGTAGGAAATTGCAAATGGAACGCCCCTGCGCGTCGGTACAGCTTCAGCTGTACAGTATACCCATAGTGTTTATACTCCGTAATAACAGGTGGTTATCAAGGCAGCAAATAACAGGAGCACACGTAATATTAGATCCACCTCAAAACCGTGGAGGGAAACTTTCTCACAGACCAAACAGAGACATAACGGCACAGGAATCCCTGGGAAGAGGTGAAAACAATGTGACGATGGGGAAATGCTAAATCTGTTGCCTCCAGGAGAAAACCAACCTGAACGAGTGAGAGCGGCCGCATTACACAGAACCTTATCTGATACAACTTAAGAGACATTTGCATTCCTGTAATTCTTCCATCTGAGCCTGGGGGGGGGTTTGCTCTGAGCATAGTTCTACATGCTCAGCTTTAGGAAACCACCACCTAGGGGTGAGCGCGGGACACCGGCCGCAGTTAAACTCCTCATATTTTGTCCGATTAACTCCAATCTGTCAGGGCAAGGAAAAGAAAATAGTAAATAAGGCTGGTTCCCTTTCAGAGGCACATTGCCACTGGCGATCTTGGGAAGCACAATATGCCACTGGAGACTCCATTGTTCATCTGTGCTGCGGTTTCATTAATCACACAATGCAGAGGAGGAGAGAGCGGGGACAGGTCAGACAATGTGGTGCCTGGGAAACGCCGTACTCTGGCCCCAAAAATGAAGCTTTAATAAATCCGCCCCGCTGTGACACCTCAACATCTCATACCGGCAAGCACAGCTGGATTACACACGGGTCAAAGTGGCAACTCATATCAGTTACTGAAGGGATCACAATCGAGGGAGAGAGTGCGTGGCGATAAAGTAAAATACAGCATCGTGGCAAATTACATTCAAGACGTTCAGTAAAAAAAACCCATAAAGTTTCTATTTATCGTATTGACCGGATTTTTCACACACAGTTGCTGCAAAAAATGTGCAGCTCCACTAAATCAGTTGGGGGCTGTGGTGCTACCTTGTTTTTGCTGTGGGCCATCTGAAAGATCAATGGCAGCTTTTCACGGGAGGAAAACATTACTCATTCCCAGCCTCTGTTCCCCCATAACACTTTAGACATAGGCGAAAAAATATCTGTGTACAAACCCGCTTCTCTTAGAGGAATAGTTTGACCTTTCTGGAAACATACGTATTCTCCATCCCGCAGAGAGGTAGATGAGAGGATCGATTCTGACTCTCGATTCCAAGTCTTTTATCTGTGGGTAATTGTACATAACTATAGGCAAGAGGCAGAAAGTGACAGAAAGACCGATTCCAATCTGATTTTGACAACATCCAAGCGAATTGCAAATTCAAACCATAATAAACATTTAAAATCAGAGCACTATAGCAGAAATGCTGCGTCACCTGAATCACATCCTTTGAAATGCACTCCCTCCTCGTGTTCAATGAAGCTCATCAGCATCTAAAATCCAACAAAATTCGGGGATCGAGTCCAATTATCACTTAGTGATATTAGTGTGGCAGCTGGCTCGCTGCAGTGTTCCTGCTGAGCGATAACCGCCTCTGCGAGGGCGTCCTTGGGGCGTTGCACTGTAGCACTCGGGACAATCCAATAATTTCATTGCCCCCAACATCATCAAAGCTCTCCCTCCATCGGCTTCACAACAACCGCATCAATGAAACCAAACACCGAAACCTGCCAAAAGAAAAGATCGCTAATGTGCAATAAACAACTCTTCTAGGCCACGGGAGACTTATCTCAACAGGATGAAATTTGAGGAGTAGCAGTGAGGGGAAAAACAAACTCGGGGAAGATGTCGCTGCTCATTGGTCAGCCGTAGCAGGGGATTTAAAGGCCTAGATCACGACAAACATCAGAGCTCAGCTCTGCAGCACAGACCGAAGCCCACTAACTGCCTGGTGTCTTCTGCCGCTCTCATGGTAAGTAGCAGGCCCAGATATGCAATTAGCCAAATGGGTCCATGGGATCTCGCGCATAATTAATGAAGGCTGGGGAAGTTCTTTGCGTGGTGGTGGTGGGGGGGGCGGGGGGGCGGGGGGGACTCGTTACCGGCTGCCCACTCGTGGAGCCGCCTGTCTGGACATGCACTCATCACATAGAGTTTAATACTCGAGAAAAAGTTTACTCACAGAAGAGTAACGATGAGCAGAGGATGTTTAATTTGGCACCAATGCAGAACTACTAAGTAAGATGAGGCAGATGATGGAACACTTCTGTGCCGACATATAAGGGTTGAATAACGGACAGGAGCAGGAGCAGGAACTTTTTAAAAAACCCACTGGTTTTCAGCAGAGCCCAGCAGTGCACCGCACCCCAATAACAATAATGCCTCCATCTATAAAAACACAAACCATCTGCTCTCGCTGTTTGTGTGCAGCAGTAGAGACTGTGAGCAGCAGTGATCCCATCCTGCATCGAGGAACCAGGGGTTCTGCCCTAAAGGAAATAACATACTCATCCTTCAATGATCATGGTCTTTTGCTTAAAGCTGCATCAATGTACACCTCCGAACTAACGGACGTGCACAAAGAGCCGAGTGACTGTTTTATTTGGATTACTTTAGATTGTTGTTCCTATGTGACTGTGTGGATACTAAAACAACTGCAAGGCAGCTCTCTCCTAGTTTTGTGTCTCACATAGAGTAAACAGTTAAATGAAAGTGCATTGGCTGTGTAGCTAGATGATAATAATAATAATTTTGTGTGTAAAGTATCTAAAATGAGTGTACGTTCAAGTATTACCACAGAGAAAAAACAGATAACTTAAAGAAAGCCTTCGACTAAATTAGGGCTACAACGATGAATTTTTATAATCAATTAATATTGAGATTTTTTTCTTTTCTTTTTTTTCTTTTTTTCTTTATCGTTTGGTCCATGAAATGCCACAAAACAGTTTAGGAGGTTGTGATGGACATATTAAAGTTCAAGGTGGTGTAAGCAAATAATGTCTATGACGCAAAGATATTCAGTTTCCGAACAGATACGATAAAGGAAAAGCAGCATGTCCTTACATCTGAGAAACTGGAACAAAGGAATGTTTGATATTTAGTTTGAAAAGTTAATACAGTTAATTAAAAAATCCTCAAAATAGTTGCTGATAATTCTCTATTTCCCTGATTGAAAAAAAATATCTGATTCACTTTCATTAAATCCGTTCCCTTTCTGGGGGGCGGGGGTTTTGAGGACATCTGGAGAACAGCTGTTGCTTTTCATCACATGCGGGTGCACACACACACTATCACACGCGCACACACTAACACACACAGTTAAGGTTTAGGGTTCAGGAGCCCCCGTTTCAAGACGGACGTACCATTTAATCTGGTCAAGGTACGGGAAATCTCTGGAAATCAAACACCACACAGCCACATTTACACACAAAAATAGGCACGGATGTGCAGGCGCGCGCGCACACACACACACACACACACACACACAAAGCAGACAGAGCCCCTTTCGTCTCTCTTCTATACAAGGCAACTATTCGACCCTGGGAGGGCAGAGATTCTCAATGATTAGTCCTGCCCTTCCACAGCCGGGGTGTGTGTGCGTGTGCGTGTGTGTGTGTGTGTGTGTGTGTGTGTGTGTGTGTGTGTGTGTGTGTGCGTGTGTGTGTGTGTGTGTGTGTGTGTGGAGGGGGTGGGGGGGTGTACACAGCTACTAATTTAATTACACAGACCCTCGTCCCTGTTCAGGCCGACTCCCAGTTCCATGAATGGAATGGGACAGACAAGCAACAATGTGCTTACGTTTGTGATTTACATGTGCTTTACAGGGGGTTTTTTTTAGGTCGGGTAGGGCCCCTGCATGAGTGGACATGTGCTTGTGACCGTGTGTGTGTCACACTGTGTATGTTTGGCTGAACACTGTAGCATTTGTGAGACAAGAGGAAGTGAGAGTCTCGTTGCCTCACTAACAAGCCCGCAAGGGTGAAAAACACAATTATTTTACAGGTTCACTGGAAGAGAGAATATAGTCAATTGCCATTAGGGCAACTTATTTTCACAGCACATGGTTAGAGGCAAGCGACGCTGAGGTTGAGAGACAATTTGCAAAATGAAACAAAATTGGAAATCGGGGGATTATCTGGGCTCTTCTTTTTTTTATAGCAGTCGCTTTTTTACAAGCGACTGCTCATTAATCGTCCAATTAAATACCATTTACAATGTTCCTCTCATCTGTAGCAGTAAATTAAGTGACGGCAAGTCAGTCCCACTTACCATCCGCTGTAAAAACTGAAATGACAAAAGAACGTGCCTGCCAGACATTTTCTGAATTTTTAACAACTAGCCTTTATGAAAAATGTAAATTTCTGAGGGAATAGAAATTTACTTGCCCACTAACTGTTAAGAGCTTAAAATGTTAGCATGCGCACCTTTTGGAGGCAGTACCCAATTCACCAGCCATTATGGACAGGGGGTTTCAAGCAGACATGATTTACTTCTTGTGCATTATCACCCTTTTCCTTTCACTTACTCATTAACCAGCACCCGTCCCCAGGAAGTAATGCTGCTCTGCAGAATTCCTTTTAAACGTTTGGCCTGAAATGCAGGTGGTGTCCTCCTCCCCACCACAAGAGTAAATAGCCGGACGGGACGTCACACAGCAAACTGGGTTTAGATGGCACTCAACGCCACCACGTGCAATTGTAATTTCATTAAGATCAATGAGGTTTAATCCTTTCCAATATTTATTTATAACAACTTGAATCAACTTGTGCTCCCTCGGCATTAACCTCAGGACACTTCTTTTTTTTCTTTCTTTTTTTTTAAACGGTTTTCAAATTACAATTTGTAAATATCTCACACTTATTGCCCCACTTTCCTTCATCCGCCGTTCAGGAGGTTTCCAGGGAAGCTAATAACAAAAGGGTCAGAGCTGAACGCTTGGGAACTCGTCCAATGTTTCAATCGGGTCCTGCCGGTCACGGAGATACCAGCTGCCAAGTGGTTGTGGCATAGCAGAGCAGCTTGAATCAAATCCCACGTTCACGCTCCACAGTGGGGTATGATGGATACTGGGCTCTGGTTACACCGCCTGGTCACTTTGCATGAACCCTCTGCACCACTGGGAGCAGAGATCTCATTGTGGACCTAAAAGTATTTTTGAATCTAGCAGTTGGCTTCAGTATTACAATCAGGACCACAAACATGTGAATAGGTGAAGTCAAGCTACTGTCTATTGGAAGTTGGCTTCATATATACAAAATCCAAAAAGACCAACTCAGGCAAACATTTGACAGATTTCCTACAATTCTCAAACTCATTGTAACAAATGGCCCATGAGAAAACGCACAGGCAGCCTCAGAAGTGAGCACATCATTCACAAGACACAATAAATCATCAAAGCCCAGTTTAAAAGGCAGAGTCTCAGTCTGGCAGTCCAGCAGATTAGGGCGGACCGTCCATTTTCATGAGCTGCCGACCTAATCTCCTTTTGCATCTCAGCCGTTGGAGATATGGGAGTCGTCTAATCCGCTCATGGGGTGAACGGCTGCACGCAGACATTTAACTGTCTGTCTGCTACTGTAGCCCCGGCCGCCTCGGCCTTCAAAACCCAATTTAGCCAACAGCAATACAGGGATTGACATTCATTTTAATTAGGATAAGCACTGCTCTGCAATTCCTTATCTTTTCCATTAGCCGCTTTTTTTTCCAGTCAAGGTTTTCTTAAATGGATGAGTGCCATTCTCCGTGTGACACTTTCCCAAAGCACTTTTGGAAAGTCCACAGCAATCCCAGGGTGAATTGACGTGTGAACAATTCCAGGCAGGTAAGACGACCGGCAGGTGGGAGAACCAGTTAAAAAGCAGGCTGCATAGTGTCAGGGCCTAGACAATAAATGAGAAGGAAAACATGACATGGGAGGCAAACTGCCTTACAGGGATGTGGCCGTCTATTGTGGGTGAACAATCCACCTACTCCAAGCCTAGTCTTTTAATGCTGTCTGCAAAGGGAAAGCCTGCCCCCACCCTTTGCTTGTCAGTCCTATTGTTGGGGGCAGACAGGAGCCACACCCAACGCACCTAATACACATTAAATACTCTGCATTGTTTGCATAGTCTGATGGCAGTGGCAGGCACACGAGATTGCAAGCATGAACACACAAACTTCTTTCATTTAAAGTTCCCCTTCTTTGAAGACAAGAGGGTTCAGAGATAACTTGAAAAGTGTCAAGGTTGCATCTCATTTAAATGGCAAATAACTTGACTTTGCATCTAAAGAAATTGTGTAAAAAAGAGCTCATCCACAACGAGGGACTCGTCTGAGCAGCCACTGGGCACCGCAGGTAGTCTGCTAATCTGTTGGTTTCAGCCACATCTTGCAGCAGAGTAACAGATCGTATAACAGTTCTTCCTCTCTTTATATTTTCTGTAAGAAAATTAATATTTCTGCTTGACCCCTTCTTTTAAGCATCTAACCTAAAACGTCACTCGTTCTGATTCAAATGCAACTGGTCCTCTCACAGAACAGATTATATCATGTAACCTAACACAATTTCTATTTGTGGCATATCCCACCTGAAATCAGGTCTCGCTCAGCCATATTAATATTTTAAAACGGGTTTATAGGCTGTGTTATCTGTGTCAAAACTACTTTTTTTTGGAACTGCAAAATGCCCCGTCATTACCTGATTAGTCTAATTATCTAATGTACCTAAATTAAACTGAGATAAACAGAAGGCAAACAATATAGGTTGCAGCATTTCCAGCACAGTGTTCACAGTGTGAAAGAGTGAAGAGAAAAATCTTTTTAGACTGATTTTCCCTCCTATGGCAGAGTAGTTAACTATTTCAACTGCAAGTGAACTATCTCAGGCCAATTATTTCTCATGATCCATGCAGGCAAGTGACAGAGATACTAAACTCCAGCTAAATGAAGGCCAGGTTCCCCATTTCCAGTCGTGACAAATCATGCACAAGGCGTCCTTTTTTTTTTTTTTAGATATCCAGACAAAAGTAATGACAAAGAAGCAAAATGCCATGCAGGCGGTGTGAATATTCTGTCCATCAAAACAACACCCGTCCTCCATTTACCAGATGTGTGCTGCTGATTTACAGCCCTACCAAGGCAAACCTGTGTCATCTCATCCCTGTGACTGTGTGGCAGCCGAGGTGTTGACATGCTTGCTATGTGCCAGGGCTGAGGAGGAGAGAGAGGGAGGGAGGGAGGGTGGGCTGGCGAAATAGAGATAGAGGCAAGAGAAGCTAAGAGGGATAGATTTGCGCGGCAAATAAAAAAAAAAGTGAGTTAGATAAAGAGGGAACGCTGGTGGCTGCTACTGTTTCCTGCTGGGTCTGAAGGCTGGGGCTGATTCCAGAAAAGCTTATTTTTCAGCAGGAATACCACGACCACACCAACGACAGGGAAATCTCAAACTGCCCGGGAAAAAAAAAAAGACCAAAACCGCAATGTAAACGTCCACAATCTCGAACGCGATTTAAGACAAACTAACCATGACACCCCAACCCACTGCCAGCGCGGCAGAATTATCACTATAACGCATGTAAATCGTGGAATTCCTATTACAATTACATGTTAAGGCGAAGCTGTAGATTTTGTGGAAATATTACACCGTACACTTATTTTAATGTCTTCCAACTGCATGTGTCACCTGGCGGTTTTGGACCAATCATGATTGCGTGATCGCGGCTGCAGTAAAAGTTGGGCTAAGTTAATTAGCTCAAGGTTGATAGTAACCCTGAGCCTGCAGACCCCCACCACCACCACCAGCACATTAAAGTCCACAGTGTGGAAACACTATGGACTTGGATGATCATAACACCCCCACCACTTTTGCATTAACACAAAACCATAAGCACAGCACGCCAAGTACCACCTCCTCATCCACACTCATTAAAGACAGAAGAGCGAGTGTCTGTCTGTATACGCACGTGAACACAGTCAGCCTTCATAAAGCATCGCAGGAATATAGAAGAAAGTTGTGGAATGTGTTGCAGCCCAAATGGCACAAGAATGCCAGGTTGCTCTGGAGAGGCCACCTGCCCCCACAGCTGCATGGAGGTATAAAAGGCTTGGCAGCACAGTTAACAAAAGATCCAATCAAGGAACAAGTTGCACTTGACAGCAGGGAAAAGAGATCAAAAACAAAAATCTCATTTCCCACTTGGAAACTGGCATTTAAAAAACAAAAAAACAACTCACCCTCTCCTAGCGGCGCATGTTGCCAATTAAGACGGAGTTTCTGCATGAGGGTTTTGCCTACCAGCCTTAGAAAAACAGATCATCTTGTAGCTAATTGAGAGGGTGTCTGACTAACACTACAGCTAACAAACATGGAACTCAGTCCTCAAAGGAGAGACTTCATTCAATCATCTTCTCAAGGAGGCAAATGGGTGCATGGGGATGCCCCCGCAAGTTATTTCCCTGGGGGTGCATTCTGCACCGGAGAGATAAGTAACCCAACTGAGGACAAGGCAGACATTCTAACCCGGAGTCCAAAAGACGAAACGCCCGAGTCCATCTAAAAGCGAGGAATTTGACAATGCAGCACTTGTGTCTTAGCCAGCTGGAGAACAGGCAACCCCTTTGACATGCCGGCATATGAAACATAGTGCGCACCAAGAGGATTAATATGAACAATCTGATTTTAAATTGTGGATTATCTCACATTCAAACTAGGATAAGAAGTAATGGTGAAACTGTTTGCAAAAATCTGCCTCATAAAATCAGCATATAACACTTTCCATTTACACATGTCAACACACCAGCAAGCTGAAAGTAAGGCTTTGTTCATTCAATGAACAATCTAATGGCAATAATACAAAGCTGGCTACCAAATCCGAGCACTGTCACTCCTGACTTCCACCACCCAAACGACAACTGGTCTCCCAATAAACCTGAGCCTTGTCGATGAGCAAATGTTTTTCCAGAGACAGAAAGTCGCATTTAAAAGTGGAGACAGATTTAGCCCCATGGAGAAAGAGCTATTTCAATAAAAAGATATGATGTCTTAACTGCCTTCAGGTCACAGACCCAGGCTCACTAGAAAATGAATACTGCTTATATTTATCTTCTTTCAACCGCCTTTTGCCACAAGATGAAATATCACAAGAAGAAGAACATCTGGCACCTGCAAACAAAACCAATCCTCAACTCTACACCAATGACGGACATGGTTGTAGTGTCATTTTTGGTTCAGGGCATGGCATAAGAAACACATTTACTCTCGATCCTAAAATGTTCCTTCTACTGGGCCTTGTTTGGAGACGTCGGTGGCTGACAAACCAAACTGAGGTGAACAGCCAGGACAAAGTGAGTTGAGCTAACAGGAGAGCCATCTGCAGCAGGTGGATGGCCGCTCTCCAACAATCTCCACTGCTCAGAACTCCTGTGACAATGTCCACCAGACAAAGTCAACGGAAGGCGGCTAATGCGACCACTGTATCCTTGTGGCCAGCGGCATTAGCGAGCCCGGCTCATAGCACAACGCACAAATAAAGGGCTATTTTCAGCCACTTGATTAACACTGAGCTTTCCACATGTAATGTAAACCAGCTGCCACACTCATAACGTCGCCATAAAAAAAGGAGTCATGTTTACAGCTCTGCATAGCAGAGTACACTCTGTTTGAGTTGTCTTTCGTCTTCTTCTTTCTGTCCCCATTTTCTACTCTGAGAGGCCTGGCAGCGCTCCCATGTACTCTCCCTTAACTAATAAACAAAGAATGGTTTCCCTTATATAGCTCTATTCAATCTCCACGACCTCCACTAGCAATATCAGAGGCCTGCAGAGAGGTGGGGTTGCAGGCAACTTTGTTCCAAGCAGAAAGGTTTTCGGCCAAGGGCAAGGATCTCTGACAGTACGATTGTGTAACAGGCATACATTAATGGCCACTTAGAGTGCTATTTCGGGTGCCATCCATCTGCAGAATTTTGCAATGTCAGGTAGGATGCGTTTGAGAGGGCTGCAAAGTGAGACACATCCAATTATCTGGAAAATTCAAAGCATCACACACACCAAAAAAGGAAACTGATAAAACAGATTTTCTTGTTATGGGTCAAAAAAAGAAGGGGAAATAGTTAGTTAGTAGTTCCTCTCAAAAGCAAATTTAAACACAGGTTGGGCTGATATAAGTGTTGCCTTAAAGTGTAATGGCCTTGATTTGACTATAAAACATTGCAAAAAAGCAATAACAATAAAGAACCAGTAACAAATGTAGAATTATAGGCTTTACAGGAAATAAGATTAGTCGGCCAAAAAAGCCAGTGCTGTGAGGGGAATTTGAACCCTGATTGAAATAGATCTGGAATCTCGTACGTATTCATTGTCAGTACCAGTTGTGATAGGACAATACTCGCCATTATCTTTGAAATAAATGGTAATTTCGAGATGGGCCAATAAACATTTAACATCAAGGTTATTATCTTTGAGCAGAGGCTGGACAACCGCAAATTTAAAGGATGCCGGCACAGTGGCAGCGGCTAAGCAAGAGTTGGTAATAATTTGAATGCTAGGTTATGCCAGTTATATCAAAAGTATCCTTAAAGATGAGGGAGGATACAACATCATGAGAGGGGTTTGTAGGTTTCATATGCATGCCTATGTCTCTGAATCAAGACAAGGAAACTGGTTAAAATGGATAAACCGTAGACCATTTTTCCATCTGCACTCAGCTTTCCAAAAGACCTGCCATAGGGAAAGGATTGGATCATCTAACCCCTGAAGATGGGGATTCAGGTTTGGATTGTTCCCTCTTCCATTCCTCCTGCTCAGATACTCTGAGCAGGAGGAGTGGAAGAGGGAACAGAAAAGATGATTTTCTATTTTTTCTTTTATTTACAATAACAGAATTAATGTAGCAGGAGCAGTGATCAGGTGTTGTGATCAGAAAATCGCAACCTTGATAATATCATCAATTTAAAACCCATAAGACATGATAAGGTCATGGATATGCCTTAGTACATGGTTAGCCTTCTTTATTTGGTGAAGTCCAAGGGAGTCTACGTGATGTATGAGATCCTTCACCGTGGTTTTACCTGAACAGCAATTGTGATTATTAAAATCACCTTGTGTCAACAGTCTGTCATGAAATTGAACAATCCATAAATATGTTCATAGATGATTACAGTTTTCAAACAGTATCACAGGAGAATTGAGAGACGAAACTCTTCCTGCCCGTTTAAACAGTGTTAAAACCTTTTCATTTACTTGTGGTCAAATGTCACAATGTGTAACTGGGCCATATTTGTCAACATGAACTTTGCACCCTGACACGCTGTACGATAAAAAGCGAGCACTCGGTACCAATCATGATGAAGGGAAAACATGACAAACAAATGTTCATGCATGCAGAAGAAAAAAGAACCATCAAGCTTCTGTCAGATCTGTCTTGTCATCTGTATGGGCTTAAAAGCTAATGCTTGCAATTGTGCTGAACGTACTTATGTCCAATATCAATGGCCAAACAATATAAGGAGCTTAGCTATTATTAAAGGGTTTGAGAACTTGTTGTTTTGCTTATTTTAGATAGACAGTTTAGTTCAGACCTCAATTTTGGAGCCACAGTTTGGTTCATACCTCTTTTTTTCTCTAGACTGCTGACATGTGCTTGAATTGACCTAATAAAACCAACTGTTACCCCAGGCACTCGATCATGATTGGACCAAAATAGTCAAGGGACACATGCAGTAGGAAGGCAATACAATAGGTGTAATGTGTGATTAGCTTCAATTTTAAACAGAATGATAATTTTGCAATGTTATAGTGTTAATTGTCAAATGAAGAATTGTTCTTCCACTTAACAAATGAGAGCTCAACAGGCTGCAGAGCCAACGGCAATGGATTTTTGCATTGTGGTCTCACTTTCAGAAACCTCCGGCCAAATGCCAAGCCCACATTTCATAATGGCAACGAGGGGAAAAACAGCCAAATATGTCCATAATGTCATCCTTCAAGACTACATGATGTATTCTAAAAGTTATCCTGGAACACTTTTGTTGTTAAACACCCTCACACATCACACTAGGACCCCTCCAGCCCCTTTACTAGCAGGGTGGCCTTATACAGTGGGGTTACTCCCCAAGTTAGCTGCCAAACATTTGTAGCAAGAATTTATCCTTATGGGAAAACCAAGAATAGCTGTACCGGGCTGCAGGGGGGCTAAGGGGGAGCAAAGGGGTGGGATACATTTCCAGCACTCCCAGAGTGTTCACTCAGCCCTGCTCAACAAAGCTCCAAGCTGCTCCGAAGTCACTTCCTGGGGAATTCCAACCCAGGATCATTTTCACAAACCACAACGTCACAGGGACAGAAATAATTTGATGAGTGATACAAATGTTGAAATTTGTCAACAAACAACAGACAAGTTGACTAATGAGATCACAATTTGCTCATGACTTTGGGAATTAATGTGGTTGAGGGATCGTTCAAAGCGACAGAGGAAACTTTGGATGCTTTCATCTTTAAACACAAGGGCGGGGCATGAGTTTTCATTGGCTGAACCGTTGAATCCGAGTGCACTAATGCACTTTACATTTTGGTTGCAGACTCAATTGAAATGTCTGGATCAAATGCCACGCCTGGTTTTCCTCCTCTCACATTGTGATCCATAGTCACTGTATGAACAGGGTTAAGATTACACACAGTCCAATACCAACACACACATATAGTGATGTTGTCTGATTCATGAGTTGGGATAAGATCTTAAAAATAACACCATCGCCAGCGCTTGGTATTTAGTAGTCTATTGAGTGAGTCTAAAATAAATGACTTTACTTAGGAGGGCTTGTAGCGGAGAGAGTGCTGCAACACGGTTCACTGTCTGTCTACAGACACTCTAATTCTGTTTTGGGAAGCAAACAATCTCTATTTAATAATAGGCATGCTCCTGTAACCTTTAGGCAATTACTGCATTCCCAGGCAAGATCAAATATCATCCGAGATCAAGCAAGAGGAGGCAAGACGGAAAAGGAATTCTACTGCCCAACGACACTCAAGGTTTAATAGGTGATCCAAGAGAAATGCAAAAATGACAGGGTGTCATGAGAGTAACATGGTTGAATAGGGTCTACACTCTGTTCACATGTGCAGTGTGCTTATGAACTGGCAGCAGCAGACACGCGATTAGGTTACATTTCTGCCCTGGTGACTTAATAGGCATGAGTCTCGAGGAGGCAGCCATGGCAGCAGGGATTTCTGCCAGGGATGCAGTCCAGTAATAGCTGAAGAGCTCAACCGTAACCCGAAGCGTATTTCAGAGCAGATACTCTTTCAGCCAAGGGTTGAGATGGTGGTACGCTTTGGCCAAAACCCCCTTAAATTGCAAGCAGAGATTTTACAGTGCACCCGGTGCAGGTGCTTGATCGCTCGTGCTTGACTTTACACTGTTTCCAGGGGAAAAAAACATAACAATAAACAAGTTTATCGTTTATCGTCATAACATGCTGGCACAAAGTTAAAATGATTAATGAAATTGGCAGTCAACAAAGATTAACTAAATATGAAAATGGCCAGAATAAAAAAGGGCAAATGTTAATTTTAAAAATCATAAACAGCTAATTTTGGCTAGTATAGATATTTATAGCCATAAGGCTGTAACATATCCCATGACAAGTAGTTTCTGGAAGCTAATGAAGATGCCACTGACAGTCACAAATAGCTGGTATTCATTTCCAAGTGACAGACGTACACAGGAGCCTTCACCCAATTTCACCACAGGGATCTTACAAGTTTAATGCCATATTTAAATTGGTGTTAGCTTTTGAAGTTAACAATCTGATAAATCAATGACACTATGGTACACACACTGCAATCACAACTCTTGTGTTCTCTTTAAGCAAGCATTTGTATTAATATGCAAAAAACTATACACAGATCTAAATCCATGACATCATATAAACAATCTGTGGACGTGAAAATATCCATACTACTTCTACTGGGGTGGAAGTATGACTAATGAGTTATAGGCAGCATGAGTTTTAATCCCCTGTCACTATGACAACCATACTGGCTACTGCTACTCCAGGCAGATCGGCGTGACCATGAAAAATTTGTATTTTTAAACCTTACTGGGGTCCACCGACTTAAATCCCAGCACACACAGAGCCACATACGGAGGCTGCCACTGGGCTCCACTTGCTCCGACAGGCTGCTCCGCCTGAATCAGACTACATGTTTAATTATAGACTGAAAAAAACAAAATCATATTGAGTATTTAAAACCAATCAATTTGCAAAAAGCCACTTACGTAAAACTAGTTATTTGTGTTGCTGGCCAGCCCAAACTGCATTGGCTTATATTTGTGTTGCAACGTAAATTTGATGGTGGAGTGAGTGAGTGGGAGGCAGGCGAACCAGAACTCAGTGGGAGGTGGGAAAAAGCAGAAAGTCGATGGGGAGGTGCCGAGAAGGCAGCCTCTGCTGCATCCGTCCAACAATGACTAGGCATTCATCGCACACATCACAACATTACTGCCTCAACTCTGTTTGCTTGCTTCGCTGCTGGTGGACTGGATGGACAGAATTTTATGATCAAAAGCTGCAATGTTTTGTTTTTTTTAACTTGTGCATCAATCTCCTGTTATTCCTACTTAGCTTGCCATCCGTGGTTTGTTTTACATTTGAGCTTCATAAAACTTAAATTTAAAGTAACACCTGAATGTTGTGTCAGTGGACGACATGTTGCTGACTGCAGCGATGAGTTTCTGGCTGATAATGTCTGAAACTGAGCGAGCGCTGCAGACACGAGAAAGGTCCGGGCACAGGGGCCCACTGTTTCTCACAGGAAGCCCTGCGAGGAATCTTGTGATTTGACTCTGATGTTTAAAGTTACACATGCCTTGGCTTAGTCACAACGAAGTGTGAAATTCTGTGATATTGTTAACTTGAACTAGGCCAGACATTCCTCCACCTAACTTCAAACTTCAACAACCCCTCACGCTGCATTGAGCACATCTCCTCACCTCCATACCACTCCCAAAGTGTGTGTTGGCTGCTTTCTGCAAGGCGTTATGAAAACATAAAGGCTTCAGTCCTTGTGTATTTGGCAACTTCCTTGGTTAACTAGTGTATCCATTTATAGTGCTTAACCCTAACCCTTCCAACTTTAGGGAAATACACGCACGCACAGATGGTATCGATATCATGCTTCTAAACATGAAATCTGCAACATCCTGGATGAATCCGGTCACAGCGTTTTCAAAATTCAAAACTTTGTCTTCAATTCCAGATCAAGAGCAGCTCCAACATGTCACGAAAAAAACAAAATGTTGATGCTTCAACGAGGTCACGATTCAGCCTTCTGAGATCTTCCCCTTAAAAGCGATGAACAAAACCTAACAAGTAAGCAAAGCAGATGTTCTTCAGATGATCATTGATGCTTAATCACAAAGGACTCGAATAAAACCAAACTTAAGTAAAGTATTTTTGCCAGTATTGGCTACTAAACACTGACGCTTAGTTACCAACCTGGCAACCGCTTGCTTGTTCAAGACTCTGAAGAATGTACTCCATAAAGAAGCAAGGACGGACCAACTGCTGGCTTCACAGGGAAACAAGGATCCTTCACCGCGTTGCTGCTGCCTTGACAACGGATTCATCTTATTTCAGTGAAACAAGTGTGGAGGGACACCGCAGATATTCTGCAAATGATCTGAAAGTCGGCAGCACGCAGCGGCACATTGTGTTAACCAATAACTCTGCTGCGTAGCCGAGCGCAACAACAAACTACTGGCTCCCCTCCATTTGTCCGGTGCATTAACATTGTGCCTCTGGCGATTAAAGTGTCATTATGAGCTGCTCATTAGTTCCTCTCTGTGGTAAGTCACGGCCGAGGCCTATTTTCATGCCGGACACTGAGACAGATCAATAAATTAGTGATGCGTGTGATAACCCTCTTCCAGTGGAAGAGATTTGGCCAGAAGCACGTGGCCATCGAGACTTGTTCCTCTCTGGCTTCAGGGCAACATCACAGTTTATCGGTTAATTGATTTCTTTTGGGGGTTTTGTGTCAAATATTTCGGCAAAAGAGGAAGTATGGACCACAGCTTCTGCTTGAACAGTCGTGTAGAGCTTGACTTCAAATTATGGAGTCTCAGTGATTAATATGTGAAGCTTCAATCGGTGGTTCACACAGCTTCTAACTTCAGCACTAAATTACCGAAGAGCTCCACAATAAAGAGAGTGATTTGTTGGTCACTCTGCTTTGAGAAGATTACTCCCAGTCTACTAATAGCATTGTGGATGTAGCAGCACATTGAAGGTCAGTGCAGTCGCTAAGATGATGGAAAAAAAGAAAAAACACTTCAGATTGCTGTTTTGATGGCAGGAAAGCCAGATAAGAGTTTGGTCAGTTTAACAAATGATCGGTGCCGTCACCGGTGGTAGAGCTGCATACAGAGCACCATGAGCAGCAGCAGCATGAGCAGATGGTGAGTCTCAACTATGGGGCTTGAGAAAATGACATTTTCATAGAGATGAAACGGAAGCATCATGATCAGCACAGATGAACACGGGGGCTCGGTCCGTCAGAACGAAGAGCTGCCATTTTGAGAGGACAGATTTCGACAAAAGGGCAACTTGAGGAACGCGATGACATTCTCTTTGCTGCTGCAATTTTCTTCACACCTTTATTAACTATAGATTTTTTCGGCTGGGGAAAAAAAAAATTAATAACTGCACAGCGTTCCCACAAGGAATGCCAACCCTGAGTGCCAAATGGATCTCAATATACAGGAGTAATGTGAGAAACACCTGGAGGGAAGTGTAACGAACAGGGCGCTCGTTCCTGAGACATCTGTCTGAGACACACACGCCCACACACACACACACACAACCCTGCAGCCTATAAGGTCATGTGTCTTTTTTTTCTAACAAGCCAAGGTCTAGGCAGCTGGAAGGGGAGTCAGGAAGAGCGAGTGGGAGTGTGTGTGTGTGTGTGTGTGTGTGTGAGAGAGAGAGAGAGAGAAAGAGAGAGGAAGCGAGAGAGAGAGAAGGGGAGGATTTACTTTTGCCCATTTAACTGCCAAAGAAACTCACTAGCATATCAAACATCTCTTGCAGACATCTCCTGCTTCACCGGTGCCCCATCTCATATGACCTGACACACACACACACACACACACACGCACTACTATAATACTAGTATGGAGCGTGTCCATCCCTGTGCACAAACTTGGCTCCGGGTGATCCTCCAGGTGATCTCCTCGCCATGTCACGGGGAGGACACGGTCGAGGATGAGCCCCTTTTTCTGCAGGCGAACAATAATAATAATAATAATAATAATAACAGACGAAGCATGAGGTCGGTGATAACAGAGCACCGGCGCCTCGTCGCCTCGGTACGAAGGGGTGTGGCAGCGGCGTCGACACAGGCAGCCGTCCTCCGTTCACACAACAACGCCTGGTGCCGCAGTGTGACCGCACGTTGCTCGATCTCCCCACGATGCCTCTCTGCATCACCTTGACCCGCGGTGAGCACGGAGAACACCACATGCACCGACCTAGTCGTGGACGAGGATAACGCCGGGAATAAGCGCCCCCGGCTGCAGACATCCTGCAGGTCCCCCCTATGACCGGCGTCATGGTGAGGCGTGAATGTGACGATACGAGGACCACGCTTGACACAGCGGGCTGCGTGTTCAATGTGCGCGTTTCCACACAATGGCTGCGCGTAAAAGAGAAATAACCAGAAGAAAAGAAATAAAGTTGGAAACAATCGCCTGTGGCAGCTTGACTGAGGTGGTAACTTAACATGGCGGAGTGTGATCTGCGCCCCCGGGGCCAGTGCGCCGTAACTTTAGGCTCCGGGCCCCTCCGTGAACTCCCCGTGCCTCTGTGACTCTGCTGCTGCTGCGCGCACACGCGCGCGCACACCACAGGAACACTCCGCCGTCCACGCTCTGCGGTTTCTCACACACACACACACACACACAAAGTAAAACACGTCTCCACATGGCCCCAGGCGAGCTCCTGCAGCCGAAAGTCGCCCGGACAGACCCGATGCCACTGGGGAAGTGGACTGTTGAAGAGACGAGCTCCCCAAGTTTGGTCGATAGGAGCATCACAGCCTGAGAAACACAATTCCATGGCAGCGATCCATTTAAAAAAAAAAAAAAAAGACAACGGCTCCCATCCAGCAGACTGGGACACGGACACGGACACACACACACACACACCGTGCAGCTTTTATTCTAAAGCCTTTTGGTCGCAGGTCATGTCAGGCGGTGTGTGTGTGTGTGTGTGTGTGCGCGCGTGCTGCTGGGGGGACACGGGCAGCAGAATAAGCAGATTACCACCGGCCGGTGGGACCTACCGTCAGATCCTGTGCTGGGGCATTTCACGCAGGTCCGCCCGGGGGAAGGTGCACGTTGTGGTGGCGGACGGACGGACGGACAGTCCCGCTGCTCGCCCGGTGGAATATCCTCCGCGTTCAGGCAAACGTCCGAGGGGCCGGGCCAGTGTGTGTGAGCAGCAGCGGCACCGTGTCTGTCTGCCTGTCTGCCTGCCTGTGTATGTGTATGTGTGTGTGTGTGTGTGTGAGTGTGTGTCTGTGTGTGTGTGTGTGTGAATGAGGGGGGGTAATCCTACTGTGGGAAAGAGGAAATGCGTCATTATTAATGGACATCACGCTTTGTAGTCCATTTACCGGTCTCCATGTCAACGGGGACTACAAGTGGGTCTGAACGACCAGATATACATTAATCTATACATTTCAAATTTTCGCGATTGATAAAAGAAATCAACTCACCCAGACAGACAGCATATTTGATTGAAGCACCAGCAGTGGATACTCATGTTATAATAACCATGCTGATCAGTAAATATCCCATAAGCTTTGGTCTCCAAGATGAATGAATAAATACATACATAAAAAAACTAGATATTTAGTTAGTTAGATTGATACATATGCCTGTCACGATAATTACTTTATCGACTCATTGTATGATACATGAATATGAACTCAATAATTTTCATGACTTCAATAATAGCCATTGTGTCTACATGCTTGTTTGTTGACGTAACATCTGTCCTCGTTGTAATCAATAACTTTGTTAGTCTATAAAATGT
Organism: Scophthalmus maximus; assembly: GCF_022379125.1. Taxonomy (NCBI): domain Eukaryota; kingdom Metazoa; phylum Chordata; class Actinopteri; order Pleuronectiformes; family Scophthalmidae; genus Scophthalmus; species Scophthalmus maximus. The sequence goes on along the minus strand of NC_061518.1, from coordinate 17,639,756 downwards.
CAGAAAATATGGATTTCTTAGTATTTTTCTAAAGGCGCCATGTCTTCAAATTGCTTCTTTTGTCTGAGGCCTAAACGTTGGATAACATTTCTCTCAGCAGCAACACAAATCGTGTAGAACTTGCACGCGCAATGACCAATGGGCCTAAACTGTAAGCTCACATGATTCAGTATCAAAAATAGTCTGAAAATGACGATAATATTGTTTATCGCAATAATTTCTGGAACAATATATCGCGCAACAAAAAGTAGTTATCATGACAGGACTCGATATAGATAGATAGATGCATCAATAAATACTTATATCTGCTTACAACCATACATTGTAATGTTTTTATACAATAAATTGTTCTCAAACTGGACAAATCTCCCCCAGAGCCAGAGAACCATCAATTCCCACAAACTGTGTATGCGACAAATGAACTGGAAGTGAAATTAGCGGAGTGGCCCTTTAAGTGTAAAATCTATAAAATCAACTTAGCTTTAAAATGCTTTTAAGGAAATGGGACATTTGACAGTGTATTTTAAATATTTTGATTTTTTTTGGGGGGGGGGGGCTATATATAAGTTGAGGGATTGGAGACAGTTGCTCCACATGCTATAAGTGGACACTGGCTCCTTGTTGTCAGGGTACAGTTGGGTGAAATGTGAACCCAGGGCAGGGGGCAAAGCCTCAAGGTTTTGACCCCGGCAGGAGCAGGACAATCACAGCTGAATTCCAGGCATTCTGATGGAAGCCCCTCGTTACTGTCTGAGCTGAGTTTACACGGTTCCCCCGTCTGCCCCACACTGAGGTCTGTCTGCTCCGATAATCTCCATACTTCCACAAGCACTTCAGCGTAAATCATCGGGCGCGTTACATGGCTGCGTGACAAACAGCCTTGTCAAAACAAGAGCACACGTTTTTTGAAACTTGCTGGAAGTTTGTTGTCATCTGTCTATAACTCAAAAGTTTAAATAACACCTTTCTGGACCAGTTTCCTTGCCGCCAGAGAGAGTCAAGGGAAAGATGATCACCTTTGAAATGAGATCCAAAAGATTCTCTTCACTCTGTCATGTTGACACTTCTGCGGTTTCCTTTCAACAAGCACACACAGGCAGGTACGGAGGGGTAAAAGAAATCCTTTCAAGTACAAAAAACCCACCATAGCAACAGTAAATATGTCATGTTTCACCTCATGTTCAGTGTGTTGAATGGAAATTTATGATTACAGCTGTAGTTTGATTGGTGGAAACAAAAAAGGATCCACTAAACCTTTCAGTGGATCCTTTTTTGGTTAATGACCATTTTAAAATCTATCAGTGCTGAGTTAATTGCACTAAACACAAAGAACAAAAAACACAAACATGTTATGACTTATGGACTGTGCAGGTAACAAACTGCACGCAAGCTGAAATCAGACAAATGCCACCACCTTGTGGCTAAACACGTGCAAACATGCATTACTGAAGATCCTTTTTTAGATTGAGTTAAAGTTGATAGAAATAATTTCCCCAAAAATCTATAATATAAAAAAGTATATTTAATCAAAAGGTTTTTCCACACAATATAAATTTTATAAGTCTTAAGGTTGTTTTCAGGCAGCCCCAACAAACTTACACAATGTGCTTTTTATACAGATATTTAGACACAGCAGCGTCAGTGTTAACTTCCAATGTTGGGAGACAGACTGTAGCTTAATTTATTAATTTCCCTAATTTAAGTTTGTTTGATCAAAAAGGTTTTATCTGAAAAAGGCTGTTTCTTTCAATAACAACCTAGCGACAGTCATCACATTATTTTGTTAATTGAGAATTAAATAGAGCCAACACACCTTCAAATATAGATCAAACCTCTAAATGGCTGAGGTGAATGAAACAAGGTGAGAAGAATATACAATTTGATTTTAGTTTTGAGAGAAAACATTTGAACACACGTACTGCATTAGACGCTGGAAAATAATGAAGATGTGTAAATAACCAACTGCTCAGCAAAACAATTTAGATTTTTGAAAAAAACAAAAGACCATTACTTCACACAGTTTTGAGCAATTCGTGCATAACTCGCAAACCCTTCTTTGAAAAATCTGACCCATTTTGTCCATGACAACATTACACAAATTTCACAGGCAAGTTTTCCCACTTTTGCACATCCCTAATCTGTCTTCTACTCCTGTGCCTCTTCTACTTTGGGTTTTGGCTCATGTATATCAGACTCCATCCCCGGCAGACTAGTTCTCCTCCGTGCAGCGGTCTCTATCTTCTGCACCAGCTCCACATCCCAGGGATGAGTGACGAAGTTAAGCACCTCACCGTCCTCCACCCCTCCCGCCCTCCCCACTCTCCCCGCCCTGTGGATGTAGTCCGTGTGGGATTCTGGGAAGTCATAGTTAACAACCAAGCGCACGCGGGATGTGTCCAGGCCACGAGAGGCGATGTCTGTGCAAATCAGCACATCCTCCACGCCTTTCTGGAAGGACTGGAAGATCCCTGCACGCACAGCGGCAGGCATCTCCCCTTGCAGACGCGCATGCCGAACCCCCATCTCTTCCAGCGAGTACCCCAACCAGTTGACAGTGGCAGACTTGTTGCAAAACACCAGAACGGCACCCCCTCCTTTTTCATGTTGGACCAACTTCAGGGCTTGGTGGAGCTCCAGGATTTTGTCAGCACCCTTCACCTTCAAGAAGGTCTGCTTAACATGCGGCATGAGGAAGTGCAGCATCTTGCTCTTGATCACCACCATGCTGCCGAGGTCCGTCACCTGGCTGAGCACTTCCCCGACGCCACCGGGGAACGTGGCCCCCACCACCAGCAACTGAGCTTTATGGCCCGGGCCCCGTGTTTGCTTGGGATCACCGGCAATGTTCGCATGGCTCAGGATGCTCTCCAGCATGTCAGAGAAGGTGGGGTCGAACATGGTGTCAGCCTCGTCCACGACAAAGAAGCTCAGCTCGCCAAAGTCCAGGCAGCGTCTCTGCAGGGCCTTGACCAGAGCACCTGGTGTCGCCACTAAAATATTTGGATGTTTGTTCTTGAAGACCTGCTTAATGTGTCCTAAACCTCGCCCACCACCCACGGTCCTGGTCGTCAAGCCGAAGGGAGCGCACAGACCGCGACACACGGCGCCCACTTGCTCGGCTAGCTCTCGGGAGGGCACAAGAACCAGCGCGCGGATCTTGCGTGAGCTCCCGGCGTACATCTGCGATTCGCTGTCGGCCTGCAGCCGGTGAAGGATGGGCAGGAGGTAACTCAGTGTTTTCCCACTGCCCGTCTCTGCGGCGCAGAGAATGTTGTGACCTTTCATGACCTTTGGGATGGTCTGCAACTGCACAGTGGTGGGATGGGTGATGTTGACAGCTTCCAAAGCTTCCACCAGCTCCTTGCAGATATGGAGGTTACTGAAGGTCACCGATGATTTCTGTTCAACTTCCTCTTCGTGGTTTTTAGTCACGCAGGGCGCCACGGTCTTCGTGTTGTTGACGGTGAAGTAGTCACCGAAGGACTTGGGGTGTTTCCATCCGTTCGAGGAGAGGCGAGGCTGCTCGAACTTACCGAGCAGGTAGCCCGCGGACTGGTTCAGATCGGGGTTCTTGCTCTGGATCAGGAGCCTGCCGGCTCGGATGGTGTTGATCTTGGTTCGCCCTCGTGTCTGCTTCACGCTTTCAACGCGCTTCTGCAGGTGGCGGGGAACACGAATGACCACGGGTTCCGACGACGAGGACGCGGCTGCCGACTGACAAAAGCGAGCGTGGCCGACAGAGAAGTTGACGCGACAGCCAGATGTTCGAACAAGCCGAGGACAGTGAATCCTGCCGGGGCACAGGGCTCTGGACGCCGCCGCCAAGGCGACTGGTCCGACCTTCAGACACTGCATCTCAGAGCGTCACCGGCTCGACGGCAGCTGAGAGTCAGCTGACAAGAACCAGTAAGAACGACTGTCACGTGGAGGCGACGTCGGTTTAGTAAAGTGATAATCTTCAAAAGTCTTTCTAGATGTCAATAAACACACCGTAAATCTGGTGGCATCGCATCCCGCTCGTCGACAGAGTCGCCATGCTTTCTTTGGCGAGTGTGGATGATGTCACGTTGGGCGCGTGGTGATGACGTATGTGGAGGCGCAACGTGTAGATTTGAAATGTATGGTTCAATCAAAAATGCTAGCAAATACAAACATGAAGGGTCGATTGCAATGATATGAACAATTGCTGAGAAAGGTACATCTAGAGAGAGTGAATTTATCAACTAATCAAATTAAATAAACATATTTTGAATATTGCAAACAGATAAAAGTTTAGAAAGCCTTTTTGTTAGCATAAGATTTAATATTCTTAATGTTTAGTAATCTCATCTAAATATTTCACTGCGATGTACTGTATATGTAGCAGCCCCTCACTAACCAACATAATACAGGCATGCTTAAAGCATATATGACTGGAAGACTGGAACACTATGGTCAAATATAAATCTTTATTATGATAAAAATATAGATATACTTTTTGTCAGAAGGTTAGCACAGGCACAACTGGTAGGTTAGCACAGCAAACAGATTGGCTGACAATTATCACCTCAAAAGTCACTGAATGATGTTATTTTCGATGGCCAATAGGCCAGTGCCAGAAGAGCTCACAATCTGTAAACATAAACTGGCCATTTCACCAGTCTACAGCTGCCTGGGATGGGCAGAACACACACATACACACACACACAAACAACAACAAAAAGAAAACCACCATGGCAGTGGCTCACTGGCATCAGATGCCCTCCTCAGATTTCCTCAACTACACCTTTATGCTCATGCTCAAGAAAACTCTTGTACGGGCGGACCACGAACACACCACTACATAAAGAGTGGCCTTTTGGCTAACAAAATACATCTATACAGCAAATTGACACTTTGCGTATAACTAACACAATCTACTCCATCAGTCTTGAATCAGATTGTTTTAAAACTGTTTTATTAGAGAGCTGTTGAATCAGCTGTGCAGCCATTTTGGGAGGCTGCAGTTTGTGGTGCTGTTTAATTGTGTTAAACCGACAGGCGTTTCTGTGACTTTGTCCACTTTAGTTACTGCATATCACTAAGGGCTGGCTATATAACAGCAACCCTTCCCTGTACAATGCAACACAGTTCAACAGCACCACAAACTACATCCTCCAAAATGATCAGACTGTTGAATCTTTACAGTTTCAACACAAACTGAACATTATAGCTCACCTTCATGGAGTTAGTATTTATTGCACAACTGCTGTATTAGACTGCATTAGTTATAGTTTGGTGCGGTATATAAAACTTTGGTTTTTGATTAATGCTGTTTTAAAAGCAAACCAATTGGCCATTACCAGTGTCCTTTTTTATAACCTGAGCACTTTGCTTATTTTGAAGTCTTAGTACATTGTGTCACGGTAAATCAATCAGCTGATCGCCTGCAGTTCAGTAGTGATCTATTACAGAAACTGTGACAGATCAGAGAAGGATGAGATGGAGCCTTGTCATTGACTCGACAGTGATTGTCAGTGACAGTCCACATGACTTCTGCTCAACCCCCTTCAGCTCAAGGCTCAGTACAAAACACTGATGCATAAAAATACACTCATCTATTGTATCTGTAAATCGTGCCAAATTTAGCAGTTGCACTTTTTTTGTGGTTTTTCTCATGGGGCTCATTCACTAGCTCTGTCATGTCTACATGCTTTGACTATGGCAATGGCTACTTAACGGCAAACAGGCATAATTTTGGTGAGCCTCTCCTGGGGTCCGCAGGGATAATCCACTGTTGCTGCTTTACCACTGGAAAGTATAAACCAATAAAAAGGAGACTAATCTCACCCGGCATGCATCCAGAGAGGCTCCAATAGGGGTAAGGGTTTCTGCAGTTGCTCCCTTTTTTTTCAATTGCTTGGTGGGATTATTTTCATTCATTTTTGTTCACACATTTTTCCATTTTTCATCACCCTATCATATTATTTTCTGTACAGGCCAGCCATGTTTATACCCTGAATGAAAACAAAAATCAGCTCTCTGCATCAGTGCTGCTGTCACATTTCGCATTGATTGTACATCAGCCATGTGCTGAATGACTCAGCTCACTCATTGATTAATTGTAGCTTCACCACACACACTTTCAGTAACAAACTCTCTGTCGCATGTCGAACAAACCAGTGTGGAGGCATCTGATTAATGTCTCCTAACAAAAGAAAGACAGAATGAAAGAAAGAACTGACATGGATACTGGTTCTCCTGTATATGTAAACCTCTTTGATTCAACTCGTTGCTGCAAATTAAACATTTTAAATGAATAAATTCCAAACCATGGGCTTGTGTTGGCCTCCAACTCGCTCACCAGACTGAGTTTCACAAACTGAACAATAGAGGGCAGCATGAAGCAACGAGGAAGATATCAAGTCATCTGAAATCCTAATCAAAGCTGAGAGCAAGTTTGTGCACTTCCTTCCAAGTCTACAACATTTCTTACTAAGAAACAAATAAGTTGCACCACTAAAATAATTTATTTTCTAGTGTATTTGGTACAGTGAACTACACAAAAAAATACAGGAAAAATCTTAACGTGGGCAATGTGTTTGAATATTCATTTTTCTAGTATGTTGTGTGTAGTTGCCTCAGTGCGCCTTTAATCCCTTATCAGCTGACATTCTGATAAAGAGCTGCGTGCAATTAGATATTCGTTGACATTTAGTGAACATCACACACGCAGGCAAAGTGCTGCGCTGCATTTCTGCAGTATGTGCAAACCCCAATCCTTGAAAGAGTGACACCTATCAAATAGGACCAGTGTGGGGGCAGATGCTGGTGTTTTTTTTGTTTCCTTCACAACTTTCTTTACAGAACATAATATCACAAACCACATCTACAGTCTCCCACACAATTTGTTTTCCTTTTTATCTTCTCCCTTCAAAGGTCATCCATGAAGATAAGAGATGCAGGTAACCTGAATTAGACCCGGGTGAGTCTGGAGACCCATCTGTTGCACAGGAGAAAGTTCAGTCAAGTAGCGATTGCCACATGAATAAGACATGATCATTTAAAAATTCAACTTAGTAGGAATATAATTATGACAAATCACAGTTCACAGTTTCTAACAGTTTCACAGTTCGAAAATTAAGAACATTTTGGATTATTTACAATTTAAACCTTATGTCTTCCTGCCCTCCTTTCTTTTACTAGTGAAAAATAACTCATCACAAAATCATAATTATTAATATAATTTTTTGTGTCATTTTTAAGGAACAATTTCAGTAACTTCACTTCATTCTTTAGCTACATTTTTTTGTCTCAGATATTTTGCAACAGGCTAAGAATCACAGGTCAGGGTTATTTTCCAGTTAAACTTGATTTGCTACCTCTTCACTTCCATTGTAACTCAGTCTCATAGAAGACTTGGTTATATAGATTACGTATCTAAGTAAGTATCACAGTATCTCTGAATACAGACTAGCACCAACTTAAAAGTAACTTATTTTTGTTCTACTAAACAAGTGATTATATGTAGTGATCACCTATCATTACTTATGTAAGTCAAGTTACTTTACACCTGCTTGAGTAGAACATTGTTGGTATCTGTTCTACCAGATTCAGCAAAAGGTTTGTGTGAGGTAGAATCGTTTTATTAACATTTGTCCTTCACCTGCATGGCTGTTAGCAAGTCTGAAATGGCAGGATGCCATTGAACTGATCTGGTGTCTATCTGGAACTCAGGAGGATACAACCATACAGTTTTAAGAAGAACAACTATGTTGCTTCAGAATGTGGCATATAAGTCATAAAGGGTTCAACTTTGTGCTTTTGCCTGGAAATAAAGGCCACAGGAAATGTGATATTGATGCTTTCAGATGCATTTGTGAGCCGAGCGCCTGTCTGTACGCCCACATGCATCTAGCACATATGAAGCGCGGTTGTGTCAGAAAAATAAGAGGGTGTTGTCTGCAGCAGATGCTATTTGTCTTCAGTATGGATTGATTTACATCAAAATATTCACTCGTAGAAGTTGTTTCCAGGGGTATAACAAATTATTGCTGGTGCTTTTTTTCTTTTCTTGTTACACTGCTTGAAAATAGGAGAAAATAACTAATCTTGACTCTTACACAAAGAATATATACAATATATATGTTCTCATTTGTCATCATAAAAGACCCAAATATTATAAAAAATTTCTGAATCTGTGATGAACCATATGTGTGTTTGCAGTAAAGCACGCAATAGAAACCCGGGATGTTTTATAACTCTGCTTATCGGTGTTGCAAAAACCTTTGGCGAAACATAAAAAAACTGGCTTGATAGAGGCAGATTGTTCTTGATCAGCCGCACGTGTTTGTGAGTCTATATTTGTGTGTAGTTCAGGTGGGGGGGCATTTCTGAATATCATACTCCAATTAATGCCGTTAGTTAGAGTAAGTTACTTATGTCAATAGAAGAAAAACCAGCAGGAAATAACTAATACAAGTGTGGGCAAGAAGATCATCAAAGTAGCAACACATTAGAGCTTTAGAGTACATGAACCTCTGTGTTGCCCCATAAAGATTAACCTGAGGAGATAGATGGGTTGGACAGAGACACAGAGGTTCAAAGGAGTGGAACAGCCCATATATAGAAGGATTTACCTTTGCTGTATTCTAACCACAAATACAATTTAACCTCTCTTGTAAGAAATTCTCAGATCAGCGTTGAGATTCAAATGATCAACGACAGAAAGGCGGTGGATTGAGATCGAACATGCAGTTTGAGCACTTCTCATGTCAGAGTTACACTTTACAAAGTGCTCATTCAAATTTTCAGCCATTATCGAACCTTTGTTTAGTGTTCTGAAATGAAAAAAACTAAACAAAAAACCCAACCTAGTGCCACAATGGACACAGCACTATGCAAAAGTACAATGTGAGCAGAAAATAAAGTGGAGAACAACAAGTGACACCCCATTCAGCCCTGCAGCATCAGGGATAAAAGTGGCAAATTAAACGCTGTGCTCTGGGAACAGAAACATCAGGTATTATTTTTTTTTTCAAATGTGCTATTTATACTGCACCATATAAATGATCCAAACAGCTATGGTCAAGATGTCTGCTCTTCCCCGTGCACATGGAGAACACACAAGCCTAAATTGGCTAATTAGAAATTAATGGGCCTCTGTGCTGACGGGCTCCAGGGATTCTGAGGTAAAGACTACATGATGTTATTCTACTCACCGAACCTGTAACCACGCAAAGAGAGAAGAGGCAAAGTCGAATGCGATCTAATCGTGAGTGGCAGGAGGAAAATGGACGACCTATACTGCATAAAGAAAAATAACGGCGATGACCTGGCCCCTCGACCTGGCCTCGTGAAATTTCAAACGCGTGTACATTTTGACGTGCAACCCCCGCCAACACAACCAAAACATCACAGTAATAAGACACAATCAAAGACTTTCAAACGTTAAAGTCTCTCTGCGTTGTCCAAATCACACATCGCGTTGAAAAAGAAGCACACTTTGTAAAGACTGTAACAAACTGTTCATGAGCCGAGGAGCAGCGTGTGCGCGCGCGCGCGCGCGCGTTCTCTGTGTTGTGTCTGCTGACGTCACCAGTGGAACTGCCTTGTCACGCGGGGTTAGTAAAAGTTGGGATAGCAGCTCCCGAGAGAGAGAGAGGGAGAGAGAGAGAGAGAGAGAGAGAGAGAGAGAGAGAGAGAGAGAGAGAGAGAGAGAGAGAGAGAGAGAGAGAGAGAGAGAGAGAAGACTTATTTGTTGTTGACCGGGAGACGGAGAAACAGCGAGAGAGAGGCGACTTTCACTGAAGTTGAAGGCTGATTCTCGTCGCTCACTGCCGGAGCAAGCGGAGCCGGCGACGTGTACTTTTTTTTTGAGGGGGGGCGGACGTTGTTGAAACGACGTAGGGGAGGGGGGGTAGGGGAGGGGGAACCGCCAGGTTCGTGGTGTGTGCGGCCAAACAGCTCACAGGTCGCAATGAACCAGAGTTGAAGTTTCGGCGTCGTGGCAGTCGGTCGATGTTGTGACCTTTCAGGAGAGAGAGCACCGACTCGCTCCAGCGGTCGACGGTCGAGCGGCGGGGTGAAACAACCCCCCCCCCCCCCGAGCTGTCAAACCCCCGATGACGACTGCAAACTGCCCCGGGAACGAGGAGCTGGACTTCAGGCTGATCTTCGGAGAGGACGGGCAGCAGCAGCCGCTAGGCCCCGCAGGTCAGTGTCCAGCAGCCCTCTCTCCCTCTCCCTGTGCCCGGTGACATGTTCCATACTGTCCGGGGTCTTGCACTGGTTGTAAAACTGAAGACGCGGTGTGCTCCGACACAACTACGGTTGGCTCAAACTTAGCCCGGCAGCTGTCGACTGCACACGCTGCACTAAGTACTTTCAGAAAGAGAGGAACCGGCCCCTTTATATAATTGTTTTATAATTGTAAAAACAAACAAAACCATTTTTTTTTGTATTGAGAGCTCGGGACATTGAAGGCATCACGGTCCGTCCAGATCGCGGCTCGTGAACACAACACCGGCTGTCATTAGCTCCACATGCTAGCGCGTTAGCACGAGTGCCGCTTTTTGTCATGTGCCAATTATATTGTGTGATGTGTTACTGGAGTTGTCGTTGACATTTGTACACGAGCGTGAGAGCTGAGCTACGGCTTCAGTCGGTCACGACCACTTGTGTTGTGCTGTGTTTTCAAATAAAAACTAATCTACAAAGGAAAAGTTCATTCGATACTGTGATAGTCAAAGTAGCAGTAAAATGAATTAAAATAAGGGGAGGTTAAGTACGCAATTTGTCTTCAAATGTCACCACAGTGCGTCAAAGCAAACTTTGCACGAAGCTTTTTAAGAGGAGACTCTAAGGTTGAACCTTGATGAGGTTCGTCCCTAAAAACGTCCCAAAAAGTTTGAAACAAGGTTTTTTCTCCTGTAGTGCAAGACATTTTAACTGCATTAAAGTTTGTCAACTTTGCCCTCACTGCCTTAACACATCGCAAGACCTATTTAAAAAAAATCAAGTTCCCATTGGAAATTCTGTGTTGTCCACTATAGCAGCTGAATAAAATGTATATGTGCTCCCGATATGTTGGGAACGTAAATTAAATAAGAGATATGTATAACCAACAGGTCATTTTGAGGATTTTTTCACTCACATGCAGTATTGAGGAATTTAAAAAAAATCAAATGAATGATGCACTGAGCCCGTCATACGCCATCTTCTGTCACCTTCAAGAGTGTCTCCAGTCCAACAATGTCCCTTTTACATCCAGGGCACATTACACTAAAAGTAGAACAGTACAGTTGAAGGAGTCTTGTATTTTGCTGTGATTGCAAGTTCATGGGACAATATAACAGTAACACAAGGTTGAAAATATTATTTGTTCCTGTGGATCATTGATTTAAGGTATATACCAAGATAAATGAGTCGCTGAGCTTTGAATCTAAATGTTGAGCTTTAGTGCACGGCACTGTCTCTTTCTTCCTTATGCTAAGCAATCGCAATCACCAAATAAAAAAAAAACTATTTCAGTATATATTCTTTGGTGTTTTTCAAACAATATTACAGATGTGTAATACCTGGGTTTAATGATGAATTATTAATCACAGACAAGCATAAATGCATTAGAACAACAATAGAAACAGAGTAATTGATCAGCAGAAGATAATTGGAGAACTAGATATTAACAGAATTAATGTATTTATTAGATGGTGCAGATTTTTGGATGAAGTTTGGTTTTTGAAGTATTGAAGTTTTTTTCACTTAACTTCGTATGGTATAGAAATTGCTCGAGTAGAGATAACTGCTTTTGTGATTAATGCGGGTGCTTGAAAATGTTGAAAAGAAATCGGGGACTCATGAATCAGGGATTTCCAGATGTCTGCACTGAGCATCTCAATAGCAGAACAACTGGTAGATTTCCATGGTGGACAGAAAGTTCAAGTGGCGTTGCAAAATATTGGATGTGGCAGAAGTGGCTGTGAAAATGATCAGTTAACTGATATTGCTAAAATGCGTACTACTAACTTTGTTATTCTTGGGAATGACAGAAGCTGCTGCCATTTTGGATTAGATTTTTTTATTCCATTATAATTTGGAAAAGAGTCTTAAAGCTGAGTGAGTTAAGAAAAGGTCATGAGCTAGATTTGAACCCCAAAAAATAATGCATGTGTGGCATTCGCCTCGGTCTGTTCAGCCATGCAAAGTTAAGCCTCTTCATTTGTTTTTTGTCTTTGGGCCTAAACCATTGGAACCAGTTGATTCTCTGGCTGTGTCCCTTTCACGAAAACACTGGCAGAGAAATGACTCCATGAAGGTTTGGCTTGTGCAGTCTTAAATCAATTTTTCCTTCGATTAAAAAAAGAAGTTTCATTTGGAGATGGGACGAGGGAAAAAACTGCAGTTGGAATAAGCGTAGGAATAAAAGCACCACTGTGCAAGTGGTTTTAATCTGGTCTGGAGTGTATGACTTGGCTCGTGGGGGCGGGGGGGGGGGGGGGGGGGGGGGGGGCTGTCTAAATTAATAACTGAAGTGTAATACAGGATCACACAGCCAGAGTCACAGGGAGTTGCACACTCCTGCATTGTCTCCTACTCTTAAAGCAAAGCTCAAGTCCGGACTTGTTTTTGTAAAAACCTCCTCAATAAATATCTGACAGTTTTCTACTCCACTGAGCTTCATATTTCTACTTGTTGCTTGAACTGGGCTCTGGATGTTATCATTTCAATATCTATGTTGCCACTTAGTCACACGTTTGATTTAAGTGCTGTGAACGGGGAGAGGTAACTTCCAGCAAAAAGCACAATGGAACAACAGTGTCACATTTAGCAGCTGAACCAAAATATACAATATTTTACAGCGACGTGCTCAACTTTCTACAAAAGTGCTGTTCATGTGAGCTGGTTGCATTCTCCTTTTTAATAATTTCATCTCAATCTTTCACGGAGCTGAGCACTGGATGTTCGCTCCCTGTGCAGTCCAAGTGTTCTCTCTTCAGTGTTCCTTCGTATGTGAATGTGATCTTAAATCTGTGTATTGGTTTGGTACAGAATGACACTGCTCCTCTCTGTCTGTCATTTTTTGTGTCCTTTACCCCTCTGAATGTTTTCTTGGTATGACACAGTCATCTCTTTGAGGTGAAATACACCACTGTTCTATTCAGAGGCAGTGAACACATACGGGTTTTTCCCTGTGTGAATTAGCCTAACTAGAAAGTGAGATTGAGTCGTTCAAATTTCACTGTAAAAAACCTTAGGGATGGATAAAATCAATACTAAACACATTTATTGTTCATTGAAAGCAGGCATCTCATATTTTATTAATAATTAGAGCCCATCCGATTTATCACTCGTACGATTATAAATCAGCTGATATGAGCATTTCACAGACATATCGGTATCAGTGTTTATGTTTTCTGATATGCACTGATATGGTAAATTTTATTTTACAGAATAAACAGTGCAGAGAAGATAACAATGTGCATTTATGTTTTCATTTTACTATTTAGAAAAGTACATTTATTTTCTATATTATTTTCAAGTTCTGTAAATTTGACTGTGCTTGTGTTTTTTTTTATTAAGTTATTCATTATAATGTTAGTGGGTAACTGCAAAATATCCAGCCTCAATTACAATTCTTTTTAATAAAGGTTCGATAAGGGAAAAAAAAATATTTAAAAATAAATTAAATTTATTGGCTGATATATATGAACAGGAAATGTTTTACTACCTAATATCGGCATTGCCCCCCAAAATCCATATTGGTCGGGCTGTAGTAATACTGATTATTAAAAGCCTCTGCTAGAAACAAGTTTCCTTGGTTAGAGAAATTAACTTATAAACTTCTAATTTGTTGTTATTGTTTGCATTTATTTGGAGATTCAGGAGATGGTCTCAGACGGTCGACTAAACCGTCCAGTTGAATGAAATTATTGTCACCGATGCCTGACTGGACCAAACAGTTGGCAGACAATTCTGATTTGGTAAGGCCAGAAAGAAAATGAATACACAAGTGTGGATGTGTCAGCTGCTGAGGTATTGCTGGAAAAATACTGGTGATGTTCATTCATCACAACGTTCACGTTCTCTTTGGTGAAAGAAAGGAGGAGATTCGGCATGAAAAGCAGCTGCGTTTTCAGCATTTCTTTTTCCCAGGATGAATGACCTCAGCTTTCTGTCTTTTTTAATTTCTCATTATTAGCTGTTGAGACACTTAGCTGGCATGCCGTAGATGTACCCTGGCAGGGAAAACCATGTGTTAATATGTATATAAGTCATGTTTTGAGTAACTGCTTAACAGCGCCAGCTTACTGTGACTGAAAGTGGCAGTATTGGAGGCTTGTGTGTGATGGTTTCGCCTGCTGCAGAGAGTGTCCTCCAACTTGCTTTCATGTATAGTATCAAATGGGGTAAGCCTGGTTGTACATACTAATTATTGAACATGTTTACCTTCAATGTTTTTGAATCTAGTTTTCATAAATGAAAATAACGTAACCTATTTTACAGTGGGTTATAATTGAGTTTATTTTGAAGTACCACTTACCCCATTTGTGAGACAGTGTCTTATATAGAGTGCCTGTGTGAGTGGTAGAAATAGGTATTGGTGAGTTTGGGGTTATGCAGGTTACGAGCAGTGGCCTCATTGGCCGTTAGAGGTGTTTTGAGGCTAGGGGGGCAGAAGTGCCCTTTATGGGTGGCAGAGTAGTGGATCCATAGTGGAGGTAACTGGCTCTCTGCCCAGACATGTCATGTGGGGTTCAGATGGCCGGGTGAAATGAAAGGAAAGGGGAGCACACCGCTCTCTAGCTGCTGGTAAGGGGAAACACGAACAGCATTTTTATTCACTCAAGGCATTTCATTTTTCTTTCTATTTCACAAGCTTCGACTTCTTTTTTCCTTATCTCACATATTAAAAGACGTTTTTTTGTGGTTTGCCGGTTGCTGCCATACAAGTAGCGAGCATTGTAGACGCACCAACAGGACGAGTGAGGCGTCTTTCCTCTCTCACTGCTTTCTCAGGATATGAAAGAGACCACGAGTGACATCAGCAAGACTGATGGGGGCTAATGAAATCTCCAGATGCCAGCAGTAGCCACAACCACTAAGTTTCTTGTCAGGTTTGATTTTCCTCTGCTAATGTGTGGTGACATTTCATGTACCTGTAACTTTGCAATGCTTAAATATGAGGATATGTCGAGGCAAAAAAAATAAAATAAATATATATATATAATGAAGTGATCTAACTGAGAGCAGCTAGTGGAGAAAGCCCTTTTGCCCTTGTCTGTGTTATTGTCATTGCACTGGTTCTTTGAACCGAGTGCACGATCCTCTTAGTCCTTGTCGTGGGAAAGACTGAAATTACATCGCTCTCATGGTGGACTATTTTGAGCTCCCAAAGAGAGTGGCAGAGGGCAGGCGGCAGGTTCTAGTGACTAGTTCGTACTTGGAGCAGGAGAATCCCTCTCGCCCCCGCACGTCTCCAGCCATCGACTTTTTACTGCTGAAGCAAATTTGTGATCGTAACGCGGAGAGGAGTGGAAGAATGCTGTGTGCCACATCGCCAGGTGAGTGTGTTGGCACTCCCAGACTCCAGCCAGGTGTGTTTTGCCTGCTCGTGTGTGTGTGTTTGTCTAGACTTACAGGTTGAGGGGTGGGGATAACCGCTTTGACAAACAGCTGTCATTTGAGTAAAGGCTGTTCTTTACGCTAACATTAAACCGTCAACAGTAGATTTTCACTCAAACAAAAACACATGTCTGCTTTAAGGTTAAACTACTTATGAATAATTGAAGTATTGCTGATAGAATTTCATGTTGTATGGTCTGCAATTGACTTCCATTTTGCTAATGTCCAGGCGGCCTTGGTATTACTTTCTTTCAGTTTTAAATAATATAAAATATCAGTTTTCGTCCTTTTAATTGTGAAGCTTGTACAAATTAGACACATGGTTGATAGCTGTTGATATGTATTGGCAGCATTACTATAACAAACACAAATTATTTTATAAAAAACCCACAAGAAAGCGCCGGAAACAAAGCCGTTTGTCCGTTTAAAGTAAAGGGAGTGTTGTGTTTGACGGTCAGCGTTTCTAGACTTAATTAACTTTTAGTTTGAGATGAGAGGACGCACGTGTGAGAACCGACAAGGTCTGATATTTTCTACGAAAATGAAAAAGACAAGAGGGGTCAAAGGTCAGACAGTCATGCATGAGGTCCACGTGGGGCTGGATCACCATGTGGGTGCCCCCTAACCTTACTGAACTGAAGGGGTCCCAGCACCCACCGTTTTGAATGAGACGTTTGTTTCCCAGGGTGAGGCCTAAGTAACTATGTGTGGCATCTGTCTAGTTTAAATTTAGTGTAACTGAAGCTACCGCTGGCTGCGCTGTATCAACATGTCAGAGGCTGTGTTGCTGTTCAACTCAACTGCATCTAGTTCCACCTTTTTTTTGTTTCTTGCTGTGGTCCCATTTTACTATGAGGCGCGGCTTGCTATACAGGGATTAGGGTGGTTTGAAACCCATTTTATTTTGGGCTACCCATCAAAGCTATTCCTCAGTCAGGCTAATGCTCGGTATTGGCACCTCTGCCCCCATGCAGTTTTTCTTGTACCACTCATGTTATATATCCAATGATGGGGTATGACTTATTCTAAAAAGAGTTATGGTGGAGTAGTACACTTTTATTGGAGTTGAACAATTATTGGAGGTTTGAGATGGGATAAACAGAAAAGTGTTCACAAAGTGGAAGACTTCACTAGTCACCACCAGATAGACTTTCAAGGGGGGTGATGGTACACATTCCCATTGGGGCCTGGTTGAATGGACCCTACTACACGGGTCACAATTGGAATGTGGACCATGTGGACTTTGACAGATTGGCGAAAAAGGAAATTACACACTAATTGTGGATCAAGGTTTAACCATAACTGCTCATCACTTCATGCACATTGTGCTCAAAAGAGTTTTCTTGTTAAACATGCATGGACTGGTAGAGAGTTTTTTTCTGTACATATCCTCTTCAATTTGTCTATCTCTCTACTTATGGAGGGAAATTAGTGTCATCCTGTTTTCTCCCTTGATTATTTCCTGCCTATGTTTTCTGTTGTGTTGGTCTGATTACAAGCACGATACAGAGTAGAGTAAGAGGACTGTTACGAGGTTCTTCCCCAAGCAGAGGAGACAGACCCTTTACTTGAGGACACTGCCTTTCTTATAATCACCTCATTATCTCCTCTTCTATTACACTACTGTTAGCAGCACAGAGGATGAGAAGAACGTCTGCTTGTACAGTTGTGTAGATAATCTGTGATAAGATGGGTCAAGGCCGGCAGGTAATATATATATATATATATATATACATATATACATACATACATACATACATACATACATATATATATATATATATATATATTTTTATTTTTTTTTGTGTTATAACAAGCATTACTTTGTTGATTCTTGTAAAGTCATACAACATAGAACGAACTGTAATAATTTATATGATTTGTAGGGCTGTGCCCGACATTAGCCATTTTTCCCCCAGTATAAACTCTCAAGCAACACTTTGTAAACACGCCAACTAATCCCTCTGAGCTAATGCGCGCTATCTATGTTACAATCCCTCCCAAAAAACGATAATGAACACTCAATTTACAGGATCTCAGTGGACAGAGAGGTATGCGACTGATGGTTTGAATCCTCGACTTTCAGGGGGCAAACCAAATTATTTATTATGTGGTTGGTACGTATTTGTAGACACCGTTTGTGCTGCATTCTGACTTTACTCTAGTATACTCCTCTCTCTCTCTCTCTCTCTCTCTCTCTCTCTCTCTCTCTCTCGGCTGACTTTTTCAGGCACAGTCGTTCCTGACAGATTGTTTAAATGTCACCCCTGCTAGCAGTCGCCTCTGATGTTATCTGCTCTGGGTTATTGTAGGCCATCAAGCCGTTTGTGTTCCCCTTGGAGGTCAATCTTCTAATGCATACTAGCTCTCCTGCTAAACACCCAACCACATGAATGGTCTGGCAAGTTTTGTGCTTACGTCCACTCAAGAGACCCTGTTATTGGGAAAAGCCAAGTCATGTGGAAGGGAGTTGCAGCATCCATGTTGCTTTTTCATTTTCTTCAATTCTTTGGAACTTAATTGAAGAGATTGTGTATTGAGCAATACTGTTCCTGAACATATTGCACAGACACTGACATAGGATTGAAGCTGCTGTTGCTGCTTTGACTTTACATCCTGTATAGACAAAGTATAAGGTTTTCCGGTGTTCTGGTGTCAAGACCCCTCAGGTCTGTTAATCACAGTCAGGGCCCTTTAAAAAAAAAAATCTGTATGCGATATCATTCTCTTTTGAAGACATTTTACTCAGTTTTATTTGGTATTCATTCCATGTTGTATTTTCTTTTAACACTAATAGCTTTTTTATTATAAATTCCATTTAAATAAAATTGTTGTTATTATGATGATTAGAATATTAGTATGAATCTCCTGAAATCGCTCTTAAAAAAAACCAAACAATTTAATCGATCCTAAAGGCAATTTGTGATGTGTTTCGAAGGGATCTTTGTGTATTTCGTTCAGGTGGTTACTTGGCACTCTGTGTTTAGCCCATAATGTTACCTCGGCATGAGATTGTTAATTAGGACCTTAATTTAGCTGCTGGCATATGTTAACTTTGACTTAGGCTGCCATTGTTAAGCCTCTGCTGGCTGGTGAATCTGCTGTGATGGCACAGGAAGGCTATTTGATGTATCCCTAACATAACATTACAAGATAAGACAGTAGCAAGATGCTGCAAATGCCAGATTAGAGCGAGATCCATACATCAGAATTTGACTATATGTTTAAATCTGCTTTATTCTCCCTGGTGTTTGGATGTCACTCTATCTCACTCTCACTGAATTGTGTACACAGACCGAGCCACATACACATACAGGGACCACCAGTAGGTTTGGCACAAACCCAGTCAGCAAGGTTTAGAGCCACAGGTGTAGGCCAGCCATCACAGTATGTGTGTGCGTGTGCGTCACAGCCTCTGTGTTTAGAAATGAAGGCAACCAGCCAGCTGCAGACTTCTTGGAAAACCCATAGGCAAGGATTTAAATTTGCTTCTGTGAGCTCTGCTGGGAATCACTGCAAATATCCACATGAACTCACATATTCAAAGAATACAGTTAAAAAATGTAATTCTCAAGAAAGACATCTTGCTTATATTAAATCAAGGAGGGCCATTATTTAATTATTGTAACTACGGTGCACAATCTACATAAATGCCAGGACACCTCACAGTGGACCGTCAGAAATATTGTTGCTACCTTTCAAAAATCCTGAGGAGTTCCACACAGTGAGGTACACTGAAATTTGGGGGGAAAATAGAAGCTGTGTCAGAGTTGAGATATTGGAATTGGTTTCAGCAGAGAACAGGTTGCATCTTTAAAAGCATGAAACAAATGCATGTTGTAACGCAATAAGTGTGACTCCCTGAGTCGATGTGGACTGACAGATGTCTATAATGTTCTAGAATTAAACATTTAAATGTTTCCTTTATTTGAAGGCCACAGAATTAAAAAAACAAACAAACAAATGTACAGTTTTAAATGTGTTAAATTGATCATTTATCTGAGTTACAGGGCATTTATCCCTGGAGGCCTATTGTCCATGGCGTTTTGGCACAGTCTTCTTGTGACGGTCAGTAGCTCTTTAGCAGAGCTGAAAAAGGAGACTGGGCTGAGCACAAAGCCTTCTGTATAGGGAATGTAAGCAGAGCCTTTTCTAATCAACTTGCTTGCCCACCACAAAGGTAACCCTGGCTTAGGTTACCCTCTTGCTCAGCACCACATGGTGTTGGGGCAAGTGGGTAACATAAGACAGTAATATGAATTGGGGTGCACAGACACAAATGCGTGTGAACATTGACACACACAAAGGTACACTCACATACACCCATAATGCATGTGCAAAAAGCCGCAGTAAGATAACACTACCACAGACACAGAGGAACATCACATTCACCTCCCACAATTTTATACCCATACACACACATGTATATGCTCAAAGATAGGTAGACAGACAGATTGCTTGTGCAGCAACTGGAACCTGTCATCCTCTATGGGAGAGTAAGATATTTCCCTCGCTCAGTAGTAAAGTGGGCTTTCTCAGAACTTGTGGCCTGTGTGTCACTACTGGTCACAGGACGCTGACACACTTTGTGTGAGAGTAGGAGGAGGAAGGAACAAAGTCTCTATGGATTATCCCTCAACGAAGAATCCCCAGGCTGTGTGATGGTCAGCCAGAAGCCTGTCATGCTGTGTGTCGAGGAGCCAACGTGAATGCCACCATCACCAGTGGGTCAGGGCGTTCACTGTGGTTTCCTTAAGAACACACTGGGTTTTGTGGTGTCACAAACATCCAACAATACACACTTTACTGAAACATCTCCCAGCGAGACGGAGCTATTAGTAGCTGAGGTACAGCAAAGCCTCTTAGAGATCTTTATTTAACCGGATTGGCTGTCCGATGTATGGGCACTTGAGGAGTGTGTGAGGCACTAGACTGTCAGGAACAGTGCAGGGGATTTGCAACCAAGGCCATTGATAAAACAACTGTTCCTCTCCTCTCCTCTTTTTTTTGACCTCCTTTCCTAAGGTGACTGCTGTTTGGCTCTGACTGGGGGTTTTCCCACCACCAACCCCATTCCCCACACTGGGGGGTTTTAGGTAGCAGGCTAATCTTATCTCGGGGCAAGGAGAGGGCTGTGGGCCAGGCGACATGGTCATCCCCTGTTTGACCCTCATCTGTGCAAGACTGCCAATTAACTCTTCATCATGTGTTTTTGATTGAGTACGACAGAAGTCAAAAAATAATGGGATGTTTTTCACCCTCATCAAATAAGCCTGACTGTATTGTGGAACATCAGTACCTGGAGTTTTTTTTTTACCTTTTTTCGGTACACTTGCATTTTCTGCTATATGCTGTTGTCATCACTTGTGCATACTGTTATAATTCCCTGCTTATTACTATTCAAATCACAAGCTCCTGGCTTCATACTAATTCATTAGTATAGCGCCAAATCACAACGTACCTTATCTCAAGGCACCTTACATAGTAAGGTTGAGACCCAACAGTTCCCACAATGAGCAAGCACTTAGCGAATATACTAAGGTTTCAGACATACTACAACAGCTGACTGCCTTTATAGTATACTAAAACCAGTGGCCGAGTGTCAGCTGATGCTAGTAAAAAGGCTAAGCTAATGTCAACCAGACAGCGAACAAATTCAGATATCTCTAACAACAACTTGATCCATCTAGCAAATAAATTACCTGAAAATGGCAATGAAGTTGTTGATGCCTCACTTCACGTTTCATTGTCCATGGAGGGTTCAACGTCTTCGGTGCTGGCTGCAGGCATGCTAACATTAGCCGCGGCTGCCGTGTTTCGTCAGGTTAGACCTGTTCTCACAAATATTTCAGCGAGCATTGTCTGCGATACATTTTGAAAAGATTAACCACACTTTTGACTGTTTTGGGCTCGGCATTGTCCTTACTGTGCAGTCACGCTAGTCTCTTTCTCCTTCTCTTTAGCCATAGGGTGCCTTACTGCAACCCAGAGATCTGGAGTGTGAATTTGGCACCATTTAATTTAACGTGAGTTTGGTACCCAACTCTATCCACATTCTCAATTTCGATCTTTTGTAAACGTTTTTTCATAACAGATCTTTAGCAAATCATATCAATTTAGGTCATCTTGTTGAGGAAATCTCTACAAGGCCTAAACTGTGTATTATTTTGATATTTATTAATCCACTTGTGATTAACCACTTTAACTCCCATTTAAGTTTCACAACAAAACAATGCCACATAAAAGGAAAATAAAAACAGTGCCAGATTTAACAGCATGAGATCCAAGGACAATTTCACTGCGACACTCAATTCAATTTGCACACACAATTTGTGTGTGATTAACACCTAATATACTATGGCAGCAGCTCATTATTCAGTCAGCACCTAAGACTGCCCTGCCCTGCCCTGCCCTGATATATTTGTACTTAATATTCTTTTGGTGTTATTCAACAGAGCTAAAATTAGATGTCGGATTATGTTTTTAGCTAAGCAGCGAGCAGTAGAAGAAAACCGACAAATTCAGAAAATCAAAAAAAGAATGATTCCTAGCTATGGACAATTCATGTCTTACAGTACACATGGCAATTGTGCAGTGCATTTTTCTTGGATCACAATGTGAGTTGTAGACTTGTCTAATGAGGAAGATACCATAGTGGTGCATGTGTTTCAGTGCAGAAGGTTTTGTGGATACCTCTGCTCGGCACATCAATTGACCGATGCACCCAAAACCCACATATTTTATTGTATACACTATGTTCTATTTAACTTGTAAACTCCTCCTTAATCCCTGCAGGCATTACCTGTCATATGGTAATGTTGACTTGTACTTTTGTGCGCTTCCTCAACCACCCCAATCTTCTTATGTCTACTTACTCTATCCTCAAGTATGTTTCATGGAGCAGTGTTGTCATTTGTGTCTGAAGGGTTTGGTTGATGGTTTTCTAGATTGTACCTCTCCACACGCATTTGGACATTAATTGTATTGAATCAAATGTTTTAAAAACTACTAATCTGGCTCTTTAAGAAAAGTACAAAAAACAAAACCTTCTATACAAAATGTATAGAAGGTTCAACGTCATTAGTGAAATGCGTGCAGGAGGCAAATAGTGCCTGAAACCGTGTGAATAGCAAAAATGAGCTGTTAGCTCAAACAATCAGGTCAGAGCTCTGGATTTTATGAATTCTGAGGATGGTTTTACACCGAAACTGCAGAAGTTAATTGCAGTTTTAAAATAAGACAGCCCCCACTTTGACTGTGTGTTTAAGGCTGATTAATGAATATTCTGTGTTTGACATGTGTCATAAAATGGGTAACAGCAAATAGAGAAGCTGACTGATGGCTTTTATTAGCATTCATACATGCTAATGTTACGAAGACAAGAAGACACTGCACTACTGCTCTAAGCGGGTAAACAGAATGACAACATACATTTTTTTTAGGGGGCTAACGTGTTTTTTAGCGAATTTGTGATTAGCACCAAGTAGCCAAGTAACTGTTACTAGCTGCTGTTTCTCTCTGGAATATGTGTCGTGCTAGCATCAGAGTCCAGAGTTGCCTATCAAAGGTGGCGTGTGGTTAAAAAAAAAGTTGAGCAATATAATTGAAGCATACAAATTTACCTCAGTAATTTCACTGGTTTCCAGCAGCTCCTTAATTTCTAAATAGTGAAAGTTTTGAGCTATTATGACATTTGTAAAAATTTCTTTTTTTGGTTTAAAATAGACAAAAAAAGGAGCCAACTCTGAAATGGCATCTTATTATTAATAGCAACAAGAATTTAGAAAACAATGCGAAATCAAAATTTGTTACTACTTTACTACAATCTTGTCACCTGCTACCAAAGCAGTGCTGCCTCCCTAATACATGCGCACACAGTAACATTTGTCTATTGAGTTTTTTCAAAATTTGATTTAGATATAATACTGTTAAATCGATTTTTCTGCAAGATGTTTGATTAATTTAGAAACAAATTTCATGCTGCTATCATACTAATATAAAGCCTGTTTTACTACTGTACCCTATTTCTGCTGGTAGTATTGTACAAACAGTACCAACTGGCTGTGCCTCTTTCTGAATATTGTACATCTGTCCTCCCTCGGGATTCATGGTAAAAACAACTCGTCAGACCGGTGAGGACATATGAAGGCAGACTGTCTTGTCTGTCTTCCTGTTTTGCATCTCTATCCATTCTCTCTTTATTTTTAAATGTCGTAAACCATGCTAATTAAGTCAATTCTGCAGTGGATTGATTGTGCGCCCGTCTCACCTATTTATAAAAGCATCTCAATGAGCACAAGATGTGTACATGCACTCAACCATAGGTGAAGTGTTTTAACCATTTATAGAATATTCCCCATATAATGCATTAATGTCTTTGCCCTCTCCTCAAGTCTTTTTATGTGTTTCTCACAATCAGTCTCTATAAGGGCTTTTTGGGTGTAAATTGCTCTCCCTCTCTGGCAAATTGCTTAATTGTTGTTTTCGTTTTTATTCCAAATAGAGTTTCTTTTTTTCATTAATTAGTTCATAGAGAAAATACGGAAGACATGGATTTGCTGTATCATTATGACCACAGATAGGGACCATTTAACAAAACACCAACAATCACAATAGCGGAAACATGTCACTTCAAAAGGACATCAAATTTTTCTGTTTTCTGTAAGCACGGTAAAAAGGAAAAGGGTGATGCTTTGGCATCCCTCAATTAAAGGGGCGGTAAGGGATTCTAAAGCAATACACGTTATGTAAAATCAGCAAATATTTCCTCACCGTCTGTAAGCTCTCACTTTTGTGTGTCTTCGGCTCAGCCCTGGCTCTGTAAATCGAAAACAAAAAAATGGGTGCGGACCGCACCACACAACACTGCGAGTGCAGTTTGTAAACATCAGTCTTCGACATGTTAAGGGATGCGCTAGCAGGTAGCGCAGCAATTCTGCGCTTTTGGCCTAGTTGTTAGTGCGTCAGACTATCATACCCGAGATTGGGGGTTCACGGCCCGGCCCGGGCAGTAAAATGACAAAAAAAAACAGAGAAACAAGTTCTCTCCAAAATCACTTACTGCCCCTTTCAATGTGTGAGTGTATGTGTGTCTCTCTTTACTGCCCTGTCCTCTTTTTCGGTCCCACTTTTTCTTGCCTTCTCTCTTTCTCTGTCATCTTTATGTTACTTTACTTCCCAATTCAGGCCATCAGTGAGTAAGCGGATACAAAGTTCCCTCCCTAATCTGTGCAGCCTCTTTCTCTTCCTGTCGACTCTGTTGTCCTTCTCTTGTTCCTTGTCAGTCAGTCAGATGCTGTCGTCAGAGTATCTACCGCTGAGTCTTGTGACAGGCAGGCAGGGCCAGTGCGAAGCCCAGCAGCTATAAATAAAGAGCTTGCTGCTGTTGGATAGAGAGGGAGGGCAGACACATATTGTAGATACACACTTAACCTCCTAAACCCTTCTGCTTACTTCTTCAAGAGTGCAGCCTTAATGGCTGATATGACAACGCTTTCGTGTGTGGCTATCATTTCATGTAAGAGGAAGCAAATATGAGAACAACTTATATTGACTTGATACCAAGTTGTGGCCTATTTATCTCGTTTGACAGTTAAGCAAAGACGTTTGACAGTAAAGTGAAATATTTGTAAACATTTCAAATAATTATCATTAATATATTATAGAAATGTTTATTTGGTTTATAGTGTAACAAACCATCCCTATTTTGAGGCCTTTAAGGAATCAAGGGAAGGGTTGTGTAATGATTTCACAACTTTATCCTGTGGTTTTAGACCAAGATGGATGTTTCATGAACGCTCATCGACGCTCATGTTTTTGCCCTGGGTATTTTGCAATTTTCTTAAAGATATTAGTAATAACATTTATTGTGTGTTTTCTTGTATTTTAATATTATTATAAAAATGATTATTATATGGCAGGTAAACCAAAACGCTTATGTAGGGTTGATTGACCGGTCACTTGTCTGTCTGGGCCTCTGACTAAGATCCCAATACAGTATATCAGTGATGTGGTATGTGTAAGGTAAATTCAAGTTCAGTCTATACTGAGTTAACTCTAACGCTAGCTAATGTCAACTTCTACTGTGGATGACTGTCTTATATTAAGTGCTGTGGGTTTTTGCAGGCTGTTGTGTTTTTTGCACAAATCATCCAAGTAGAGACAAAAAAAGTCATGATGTTTCATTGTGTTAAATTTCACACAGACAACCCGGACCGTAGTCTAAACAATATATGCAACACGAGGGGCTCTGACTGGCATTAGATGATAGTGTTGTTAGCTACTTTCAAATCACTCAGTCCCTCGAGTCCCTGGAAGGATTCCTTTGAATCCTTTGTAGCCACTGACCTAATGTCTATAAGGAACTGATTGAACTATCTTTTCACCTTTAAGTGTTGCAACTGTGTTTCATATTAATTATCGAGACTGTGTCCGGACAAATTATACAATGATGGGCCTCCACAGTTTCAAATTGAAGCCCCCCCTTTTACTGTTCTCATAATAACATACAAGACCTCTGATTTAGTGGTTTGTGTTGTTGGTTCAGTGTAGAGCTGTGTGCAGCGCTCTTTGCCTTGTTCTTGTTCGCTTTTTTGCCAGTCTCTGTCTCTGCCTCTCTCTAACAGCAGCACCAGGAGAAATCCCGCAGCATCTGTGGGCCATCAAAACATCTATAACGTTTTTACCATCCTCGCATGGCATGCAGACCTCGTCATATTTTCAGCTGTAGCAGTTCTCAGCAGGCAGGCAGTCAATCGGCGAACAGCCGCACATGCACAATATGAGATTGCATGTAATGCTGTCGGTTAAACTGGCTGCTACAGGGCCCCTGTAATTATTACATTCCCTAAATTGTGGGAAAAAAATATATTTTTCTTGATTTGGCTGCCAGTGAAACTGATATAATTGCAATATATTTTATGGGGAAAAATATTAAGCTGGACACAGTAGCATTTTTTTTCTTCAAAATCTATTCTGGTGACTAATACTGTACAAAAAGAAATGACCATTTCGGAAATGTGGCCTGAGATAGTGTTGAATATTCATTGACAATGCAGATTTGTAAAAACATTTTAAAATAAAAAATAAATGATAAACTCCCACATTCTTACTATAAAAAAGGGTCTCTGCATTAATATGTCTCTGAAATTAACTTTTCACATCTGAAACAGTGGATGGGGTGCTATTCCCAATGGGAGCAGCAGAGCATATCCAGTGGAAGTTTATCAATAACCTCTAACAGAGTAGTGCCATTGCCGACAATGAGCTTTTGTCTGTTTGTTTGTGTGTGGCTGTGTGTTTGTGTGTGTACACGCTGCCTGAGCCAGATGACCTTTGGTATAAATAGCCTGCCGGCGCTAGCTGTGATGACAGCCGACAGCATGCGCCATTGTGTGAATTTGTTTCCTGAGTAGTGCTGTTCATTGGTTATCCCTCTTGGAACAATGCCTGTATGACTGCCTGCTACCCAGCAACAGTCTGGCCTCTAATTTCCTGAAACTGGGCTCAGTAGCAAGTGTAAACTCAGGGCGCAACTGCACCTGCGGTCTGTGACCAAATCATTCTTGCAGAGGCTCAAGTTTAGTCCTGGTGTAGTGCAGTATTGGGTGAAAGTATGGCTGGAGCAGGAAGGATACTTTATGATTATGAGGAATGTGGTATCAGCAGGTGGACTTCAGTAATTAGATATTATCCTCTTATCCCTTTTAATTAGGAGTTTAATTGGCCAGACAACGTATCTGTAATTCATTAGGGGAGGCAACACCTAAAATATCATTTTGGAGTTGGCAGTGTGGTAAAAATATACATCATTGTTACTTTCTCACTCTCTGTTCTTGTCTGCTTTACTTGTGACTTAGATTTTTGACTGAGATAGGAATGATAAAAGCACGAGTTATTTAGTCTGCATGCTAGCAGCAGTGACGGAGGAAGTAATCACATCCATGTATTTATCTGCAGATCGTTTGCTCCATCAAAAGAAGGATTGTTTGGTTTGTAAAGACTCTGAAAATAGAGAGAAATGCCTTCACAAGTTCTCTAAACTATCATCAAAATAGTTGCCAATTTACTGGTGGTGTACAAGAATGCTGCAAGACTAATCCTGTCTATACATCTAACTCAGACACACTCACTTATATCAGTGTGTTTCCTTATTGTGTCAGTATCTGCTCAGTGTGTGTCTTTTGGTAAATTAGAGGTTACTGACCAGATTTACACCACAGACCAATTTGGGCTCATTGATATGGAAAATTGTTTCATTATTTACTTTTGACCTTTAAATATTCAGAAGTTTTTGTTAGGGATTTAAGTTATAAACAGGACTCATAATTTAATCTGTACAGAGAGATCGATATCTCCTTAAGCAGACTGGAATTGTGTCCCTGAGGACAATCTCATGTTCATTTTTGGGATATCCAAGTGATCCCACGCTGCTGATTTCAATTTCTTTTTGGTAGAGGGAGATTATAAGTCTCGCTTCTCTCTGCCATTTCTTTGTGGTGCCAGTTGCCAAGTCTGACGCAATTGTGTCACACTGGTGAACTTTCTCTGTTCTTTTGTATTTTCCCCCAGACCATAATATTTAAATGTACATGACATTGTAGCCATCAATTTTCATACCATGGTATACAGTGAATATGGGATACTGCAGCAACCCTAATCAGTGCTGTTGATCAGGATTTTGTATGAAGTAAAAAACATTAGGAAAAAATTGCCGTATCTTAATTTTCACTTCCTTCTCTTCTCCTAGATCTGGAGCCTGATGACAACACATCATTCTACATCCTAAATATGGGCCAGCCCCAGGCCATGGTCACTAACCACCAATCTATTGGCCTGCCTCGTCATGGCATGCAGTCTCACTCCCAGGTCATCAACACTTCCCCACGCCTTCAGTCACACAAACCAGGATCCGAGCCTCTAGGATATGAGGCACAAGACTCCAAGTATGGCTCTTCCCCCCTGCTGCCCTCTGCTCCTGTGGAGGCACCGAAGGCCTTTGAGTGCCCCAGTATCCAAATCACCTCCATCTCCCCTAGCTGCCAACAGGAGATGGATCCGAATGAGGAGGATCTGAGGGCCAATGGCCCAGATGGGGACTATCACGGTGACAGGCCCCTATCCAGAGACCACCTGTATTTGCGGCTGGACCACTCATACCGGGACTCTTCGCTCAGCCCTAGCCCTTGCAGCAGCCTCTCTTCTAGGAGCTGGTTCTCTGATGCCTCCTCCTGTGAATCATTCTCACACGTCTACGATGATGTTGACTCAGAGCTCAATGAAGCAGCTGCCCGTTTTACCCTGGGATCCCCTCTTACTTCCCCTGGCTGTGCCTCCCCTCAAACCGGTGGTGGAGTTCTGGAGGAACAGCCCCATTGGCAGCAGCACCACCCTGCCTTTGTGCACCACTCCCACTCCATCAGCCTGTCACCGCGACAGTCCCCCTGCCACTCGCCACGCACCAGTGTCACTGATGAAAATTGGCTCAGCCCTCGGCCACCTTCCAGGCCGTCTTCACGTCCCACCTCACCCTGTGGGAAGAGGCGTCATTCTAGTGCCGACATTTGCTATCCTGGCTCATTGTCTCCCCTTCACTCACCCACTCCGACGCCAGGACCCTCACCAAGGGGCAGCGTTACAGAGGACACCTGGGTTGGCAGTCCTTCTGTGGGTATGTCGCCCTTCCAGTGCTGCCCATCTGAGGCAGACATCCCATCTAAGACAAGGAAGACCTCACAGGACAGAACAGCTATGCAGTCTGGGAAAGGGGAGCTGGGGCTAGATGACCAAGGAAATATGTCTCCTAATCTAGACTCCCCCTCAGACGAGGCCCTGCATGGCATGAAGAAAGACGGGCCTGGGGAACAGTTCCTCTCAGTGCCCTCCCACTTCTCATGGAATAAACCCAAGCCTGGTCATACACCTATATTCAGGTAAATGAGTTGATGTTGAGGAGGATTTAACTGATTAACAATCTTTTCCAAATTTTATTCAGGGCCACAACAGTCAAAATGTATTAATTTCAGTGATGTAAATAACTTATATTTGGTGGTATGGCTCTTTTCTGGGACTCCCCTGCCCTTCCACATGCATATGTTGAAAGCCTGAGGTAGGGAGAGCACACCTCCTACCCCTTCGGGTCGTTAATGGAAAGTGAGGCAGAGAGTGCAGCAGCTAAAGACCCCAGCACAGAACAGAGCAGGCATCAATGACAACATATGACATTGATTAGGACAGAAAACGGCATGAAAAGGACGTGCTGGTGTGGAGGCGGGTTGCAAAGTGGCAATGTCACTATGACATCAAATTTTTCTGTTTTCTGTAAGCACGGTACAAAGGAAAAGGATGATGCTTTGGCATCCCTCAATTAAAGGGGCAGTAAGGGATTCTAAAGCAATACACGTTATGTAAAATCAGCGAATATTTCCTCACCGTCTGTAAGCTATCACTTTTGTGTGTGTTCGGCTCAGCCCTGGCTCTGTAAAACACTGCGAGTGCAGTTTGTAAACATCAGTCGTCAACATCTTAAGGGATGCGCTAGCAGTAACTTAAATAGAGTGAGCAATATGAGCTTTGCCGATTGAATGCGTAGAGGATCAGCTGAGCCATCAGCTTAAGTTGATGCGGCATAGAGATCCCCGTCAGCTGATGCACTGGATCGTGGCTGAGCTTGACTTTGTGGCCTGCCTGAACTAACACTATGCTCAATTTAGCTTAATCTCACAGATGCATTCTTCTAATCCAGCAAACGCAAATGATTCATGCTGATGTAGTACAGATGAAGACGTGTCTGGAAAATTCACACATTTTAAAATTTTCAAATGTGTTTTTGTTGCCATCCATACTTGCTGTTTGTAGTTGAGAAAGACTTGGCGCAATTTGTGACTGCAGTATATTATTATATATGCAGTAGATTCTTGATGGATTACATACCAATACTTGGAAGTGTTTTTAACTTAGAGCCAGAAACAGAAGGTGCAGGGTGTGGCCATTACGGCCTCTTTATCATTATTTTATTGAATTATTAATGGAATCACTGCTTGGTAAGACTGCACACGTTGTCAATATCAAACACAATTTGTGGGTCAAGGCTAAACAGTTGTCCTCAGAGGTGAATGTTTTTATTGAGTGTTACGAGCCGTCATAAAGATTGAAAATCCTTTTTGATCTCGGAGACAAGTGTAAACATTGCAGTAAATTTGTATCAAATTGCACGTTGGATGAATAATAGGCCTGTGGATCAATGTTCAGTAATGGGGAACTTTGAACCTTTTATCAGCAGTATAAATCTGACTGTGTTACACAGTAGAGTATAACAAGTTTATTACTGTGTGAAGGGAATTACTGGGATGCACATCCACACCAACTCCTCCAAACACACAGGCGCAATCTCCATATTAAAGTGAGTGATGGGGGCATTCAGGAACTCATAATGGATTTTTTCAGTGCAGTGCTGCTGTCTGCTCTCTCCAATGTGTGCAGCAGATGAAGACATGGCCTTGTTTGTGTTCACTGGCCCTCAGCTCTGTAACCCAGAACTGGCCACATATGGTAAGGGGTCAACACATGCACAAACACACACACACGTATAGACATAACACAAACGCTTGCTCGCATAGAGCTAACATTTTACAGACAATAACAGGGCCACCTTTGATGCGTTGCCATTTGGTCTTTGCATCTTTGCCCTTTTAAGTTAGATTTCCCAAGAAAGTATTTCCTTATAGCCATCACTACTAAACCTACTGTACTGTTGCCTTGTACTGCCTTCTGTTGTCATTCAAACTGGCATAAAATACAAGTTTGAACTAAATAAAAAAAAAAAGTCCCTTCTCACAGCAGAGAATTAGGTGGCGTAAGGCCCTGTCTGCCATGAGATCGAAGGTTGTAAGTTGCCGCTGCACATGCATACGTGTGTTATTGGTGTTTTGAACAGATGGCCAAGGTGGAATGGCTGGGCTAGGGATAGAGTGAGTGGGATTAAAAAACATTGGTGGGGTGTTCAGACACTTTGACAAAGAGTCTGCTCACGCCTTACCCCCTGAGCTTTCTATAATGAGATATCATTCATGGCACTATTTTCAGTCTGTTGCCAAAAGCTTTATTTAAAGCTTTTAACAAAAGGCCAGTGTTATTCTGTGGCAAATACAGTTTGTACAGCTCCAGTCAGTAAGTAGACCCTCGGCTAAAATTTGTTTGAAAAAAAAAAAAAAAAATCATAATAATTTAGCAAGTAACTACAACGTCACTGGTGTTACTGGATGAATGAACCATCACCGCTTTGCCATTTTGGTGTATTTTTTCTCATTTGGATGTTAAAAGCAGGATAATCTTTGGGATAAGAAATACATTTCATTAATTTAATGAAGGAACAGAGGTACTGATGGTATTAATGGTTTGGGGTTGTATTTGTTCTTGCCAGATCACAATAATGTAATCAGTACACCCAATGAGTTTGAACTGCAAGAAAACAATATAAACCTAAAACCTAGATTGTTTGGGTATACGTACATTTATGGTTACGTGTATGTTGCCAGGAAATTTGTCATGTGTACATGCAAAATTACCTGAATCATCAAATTGAGAGGATGTTATTGGAACCATGGAGACTACAGAGACAACTGGGTTGAAGGAATGTGGTTAGGCTATACTACACTATAGCTTAGGGACATTTGAGAAGGTTATGCTATGTCAGTAGTCAGTACATAGGCTGCCGCTCCTGCTCTGCTCTGTCACAAAGCTCATATTGCCCCTGTCCTCCTCTACTCTTGTTACCAAAGCAGCCATGCAAACCCACACTTCCTGGGTGGTTATGTCATGGATGCTGGGAGGAAAACTTGAGGGTGAGGATGCATATATTACACTGTATTATGGTTTTATCTTAGATAGAGATGTTTGAAAATCAGACTGAGTATTTTGATATTTCAACAGATAAAATCACTGTAAATCCATCATGGCACCTGCTTATCACATTAATAGACATAGGAAAGCAGTAGAAGACAAGAAACGGCAGGGTAACTTCATGAAATCCATGCCTGGCAAATAGATGTTCCTGACATTTTCATGTCATATGATGTAGGTGAATCTACAGCATGTAGCTGAGTTAGATTTTTAACCGCTCCGCTTCATTGAGCTGCAGGAAAAATGTCTTCACTTCACTTGACAGGCATTTGGAATGTGTAGAATTTGGAGAGTCAGCCATGCTGGCTGAAACTTTACAAACTTCCCTTAAAATATTTGTTCTGTCATGGAGTCCAGACTCAGTATGTTTGCATACTAGGAGTCGGAACTGTCATGAGTAGAGCCGAATAAAAGATTATGCCATCATCTGACGGGGTGCACAAGAGCTTATAGTGGTTAACGCCAAGGCAGAGATCAGTGTGCAACATAAGAGTGTCTGCCTCTGACCTCACATAGTCAATTCCCTGACTCAGCCAAAAAAACAAACAGAGCATAGACTTACAGACACAAATGCAGTTTAACTTATGATTGTGTATACTGCTGTGTTGAACAAACAAAAAAAACAATGGCAGACAAAACACCTGGATGACACAAATAGCCTGTG
The DNA here is from genome assembly GCF_022379125.1 of Scophthalmus maximus. Classification (NCBI taxonomy): domain Eukaryota; kingdom Metazoa; phylum Chordata; class Actinopteri; order Pleuronectiformes; family Scophthalmidae; genus Scophthalmus; species Scophthalmus maximus. The sequence goes on along the minus strand of NC_061518.1, from coordinate 17,606,611 downwards.
CTGACCTAGAGTGGGCCTCAAGGATCATGAATAATGAATTGTGAACACTATCAAGATGCGACAAACATTTGCGTTGTGGCTTGCGCTCCAGTCCTCGTGCCTTTTCAAGTTAAACATACGTACTGTAGCAGCATGGTACAAATATTAAATGTTAGTATGATAAGAAAGGACACTTATGAATAATATGGGGAAAAATAAGCAAACTCTAAGTAATAATATAAGTATAAATATGAGTAACTCATCAACAATAATCAACAATATTAAGAGGTTACAGCTTTGCCAGTGTTTAGAAAATGATCTGATGTGCTGAGGTGGAGAGACCCAGTTTCTCTGTGAAGAAGGCCACTGAGTGTTTTGTTTCAGTGTGCAGCTGTTCAAATATGATTGTAGCGTAAACAGATACAAAAAAAAGGCAGGGAGGAAAAACACACAATGCCAGCCCCTATGGTACACTACACATAACATATACACCAGTACACTGCACTCACACTCACCGGCACTAATTTGCTCACTGTCTGACATGCTCGCTCTTCTTACCACCACTGACCCACACAGAAGACTCACACTGGAAAGTTCCCCTTAAGTTGGCCTATAACAAGTGCTATGTTAGAGAACAGGATTCATGTATATGGGCATTCCAATGATTCACTGTCTACTGAGGCCAAGTATACCCCCATTGTACACCTATTATACTGTCTCAGATCATGAAAGGGGAATAACCATCTTTTCAGCTTTTGGACGCTTTCAGACAGCCTGAAGAGAGGTTGCTGTCATCAGCCATGAAGTAGAGCCACTGGTTGTCCTGCCTGGTGTTGCAGGTCTAATACACCGTACCAAATATTTTGAAATATGGAAAATATGTAGGTGTGTTAACCCAAGCAGAGTTTCTGAGGGAAATTCTGACTGTTAAGGCTAAAATGTCTTTTCTACGTCACTGATAAGATTCTGTGCCTTCCAATTCTGAAGCATTAGGACATATTGCTCATATTTACCATAACCACAAACATTTCAGGCTCAAATTAATGTTTGAGCAAATACTTAACATGACACTGTATTTTCATACCAAAGTTGTAATGTACTCTTCTTCCTCTTTGTGTGTGTGTGTGTGTGTGTGTGTGTGTGTGTGTGTGTTTGTGTGTGTTTGTGTGTGTGTGTTGTAATGCCTGTGATATTCTCTCCTCAGGACCTCCTCACTGCCTCCCCTAGATTGGCCTCTGCCAAGCCAGTTTGGCCAATATGACTTAAAAATTGAGGTACAACCTAAAGCCCACCACCGAGCACACTATGAGACCGAGGGCAGCCGGGGAGCCGTCAAGGCAGCATCTGGTGGCCACCCGATCGTCAAGGTAACATATTTGAGTCTGTTGCTCACATGCTTGGGGTGCTGTACAAGTACTGCCGCTCAGCCATCATTTTTGTTTTGTTTTTACTCCATTAAACAAAATTCAAGCACTAATGTCTCTACCGCACTGAGGATTAAAAACCCCTTTGAGGTCAGGACTGATTTACTGTCTGTGTTAACGTGATGCTGGCCATGCATTTACCACTCAAGAAAGAAGAAACAAGAAAGGAAGATAATCACACACATTATTTGCTGAATTTAGCAGTGGCTTCTTGAGAGATTCTCCTTTTGATTAATGATTGCCCCCTGCATGTGACTGAAATACATTTCATCCTCACAGTTTGTACATGTAATCACTGCTCAAATACAAATGTCAGCATTTGTTTCCTAAAAACCCTACTAATGCCACGTTATTGCCCTATGAATATGTAATTGTAAATGCTTATAGCTCAGCTGGTTGTTTCTGAATAAGCATTATATTTTGGGTTTCAATTTTTTACATATACGCATGTGTGGATTGTCACATGGATCGTCTCCTACAGCGAGACTGTCAGTCAACCTGCTGAAGCAGGAGGACAAGCAGGCAGGCAAGAGAGCTGTCGGCACAGCCTAGCCAGCTGCCCTGTCATTCGATATCACCTGCGGGAGACTAGGTGAGCCCATGCAGAGCTAGGGCTGCTTTTATCTCTGAGAGAGTGAGCGAGCAATAGTGGAAGATTTCAGTCCCATTAATATTTCAAGGCATCGGTGACAAGCTTCTTTGTGTGCGTATGATTAAGGCAGGGCTTCAGACCTCGGCCACAACCGGTGTTGTGGACCTGACAATAGCCGGGTCCAGACTGACCGTTCGCTCAGCTGTTCAGTCAGACCAGTAGAATCAGTAGTTGCTTTCCACTTTCCTCAGTGCGTGTTGCGGACTTGTCAGATTTTTTTTGTCTACAAACAAAATTTGTATGAACTGTATGAATTAATTTTGGTTTATTTTGGTTTATGGCTCTACATGCAAAACATTATTGGTCCCAAGTGCACTATGGTGACATAAAAGTTAGTGAAAAATAATAAGGTGATACAATAAATGATATCTTAATGCAATATACAGTATTTTTTGAAAGTACAGCAAAGTAATTATTATTATGTTGTTATAATTGGGTGCAGGCAATGTGTTGTCGTAGCTTATGATTTCAGATGGTTAGAAGGTTTTTTCTCAGGTTAACTCTTTAACACTTTAACACGCCCTTTATGTACAATATACACAAGATATAATTCTTATTTTGAAATACAACAATTCCCTGAAAACCCAACCAAACCTAAATGACTGCCATTTGTTGCTTTAGAAACAGCCTATATCCTCATACATTCAGTCATGCAGGCTCCCTCCAGGCCAATCATTAACCATTTCAACCTCAGTTAGTCCAAGTTGCTATCCTACCATATGTGACGATGCATAATTTAGCTGTCGGCGTTAAAAAAAAAAAAATTCAACCAAGTTTTTGCCATGCTTGCCCTTATTCCTCATGCCTAGAGGGAAGAGGTTGGTTGTAGCAGTTTCCTTGCAGTAGCTTGCGAGCAGGAAAATTATTCCTTAGGTTAAACAAGGCAAATTCAACATTGTTTGCAAACCCAGATGGAATCTGGTTTACAGTATTAACAGGCTCAGCCCTGGACAGTCAGTGCAGTCAGTTGTTCCTGTCGTCTTGAAGACAGCAAACTCTGGTCCATATCCTCCAAATGTAAATTAAAAAAAAGAAAATTTGTTTAATGTTGTTAATGTTATTGGTAGGCATACAAAAGTATGGTAGTACTGCAAAAAGTGAAAGAAAGAAGAAAGACACTTCTAATGACATTCATTAGCAGTATTTTTAAACTCCCAGCGCTGAAAATGAAAATGAAATTTATCACTGCTAGAACGCACTTTAAAGGTCAAAAGTTAGAGATGTTATTACCTCAGCAGTGATATAGTAATGTACAGGTGTACATTGCCAACCCAAAAATTACTACAGGTTTCCCGTGTATTGTGCAGTAAACAGAAAAATGAATGCTCCGGATTAATTTTAGGCTTCACTTCCACTATCCATCTTTGGTTTCCTGGCCTTCCTGTTTTACACCCTTAAAAACGCTGAACGTCAACATAAAATTAGCAGCTGAGGATAGATGGTATCAGCACTCGTACAGCAGGTCTAACAGTCGGTCTTTGTTTACTAAATACCCACACCTCTATTATTGATCTTCCTTTTGATGCACTGTGCAAAAAAAAGCTCAATATTGAAAGGTAATTTTCCTCACCCGGTGATGTCATTATTTTTTTATAGACATACAACAAACAAACAAAAACAAAATGTTCTTTGCAGATGTTCAGATAAGATGCTGGATATAAGTGAATCTCAAAGTCCCCCAGTGTTTTGGCCCATTGACTATAAGGAGGTCAGACAACTTGAGGCCGTCAACAAGCTTGCACGTATTATGTTCCCCAGGTGCTCTGTAGGTGTTAGGCAAACTGTCCCCATGGGCAGAGTGACAGTGGTGCCTGCATGTGTGATCACATCCACAGAAGTCGAATATGCAGATTGAACATTTTGAAAACATTTGGAAACCAACATGGTGTTGGTTTTCTAACAGACTATAAATGACAACATGGCAGCTGTTTTTTCCTCTCCTGCTACGTCAACAAGATTTTACATTTTCACCTAAAATACAGTGATACTTTATCAGCTGCCTCTTCCCTACTGATGCTAGCTTTGTGTGTTTTGGCCTCTGAGGGACCTCTTATTCTGCCTCTACTCTGGTGGCGTGATGTCACCAGATGACGCCAAACCTGCCATCTGGACATGGTGATGACTTCCTTTTGTGGCCACGCTCTTGCCCAGATCAGTGCTCCACTAAGCTGCTGTCAACAGAAAAAAAACTAGAAAATGCCTAAATTAGGAGCTCTGGGACTGGTTCACATGTACTAAATAAAAAAAATGTTTACGTTGTATTTTGTAGAATGAAACAGCGAGTAACCATGTAGTCTTAACCTTGGTGTGTTAATACTTTCTTATTTTGGCCTGGCATTTTTCTTCAGGCCTCATACAAAAAAGTATTAATGACTTGATGTTTTTTTGTTCTTGTCTCTGGATACATATGATTTCTTCATCTGGCCTGCTTGAAGACTGCTAACTAGGATTTCTTGGCCTATACATTCGTTGTTTTGTGGGGCAGTACTACAAAACGTTGAAGCAGGTGGAGCCCTCAGCAGCAGGGAACACAACATCTACATTACCCTCTATTGTGCAATAAAGCACATTTACAGGCATTTAACCCCCAGTCATGGCTGAACTGCCAAGAACAAGATTACGTGGTTCTGTCTCCTTTGTCACATTAAGAACACGTACCCAACAAGGTACCTTCAGGATGTCTCTGTCCGGCAATGTTGACCTGTGACCCGTTGACCCTGTGCTCGGTCAGCTATGGACTTCTGTTGCTCGATCACTCGAGTCATCTTTAGGTGCCCCAACAGGTGTTTCACTCAACAGATTGTACGCAGGCAAATGATGAGGCTACTGTAATAATGCTTTTTGTCTTTGCTGTCTGTGAATAAGAAAAATTGAAATCTGATTTTTGTAAAAATATTTGTAGTAAAAGGTTAATTTTATTAGTACATTTTTAAATAGTTTTTTTCTCTCACAGTTTTCTCTCACTCTAAATTTGCTCCGTTAATCTGTTGTTTTGGAGTTACTAGGGTTCCAGCAGCTGTATTTTACTGAAGAGCTTTAGGGAGAGTTGTTGATTGACAAAGTAAAGTACTGTTTTTTAAAATTTTGCGTGTGGATTTCCTTTAGATTTTAGGATAGAAAAGTGTTGAGTGTATCTTGCACCCAGTGACTCTCAACCAGTGGACATGGAGGATGTTGTAGCATGACTGTTTCCTCACAGCGATTGTTTGTGTTAATTTTTTCAGCATGTCTGTGTAAAATGTAATGGCTCGGTTGAGGAGCAGTTTTAAGTCGGTGATTTCTAACCTGCGGTTTTGGGCCCCAGACACAGGATGTAGGAGCTGTAAAGAAGTGTAGACACAGAAAATATGAAGCAGCTATCTGCTTTAAAACCTGCCAAATGTCCCCTGAGCATGTGCACTTGAAGGAGCGGTTGTAGAGTCAGAATTATTTAGATTTAGTGAAATGATCTTATCGTCACGCTTCAGCTTACGGCTGTTGAGAGCTGCTGCTTTGTGTGTGGGCTCTGCCACTTGCACTATATCATTTTGTGACCTTGCAAGCAAAGCAAGAGTGTACTGTGGAGTGAATTACAAGCAGTGGCCGTGCCTTTAAATTACTGTAACTTGTGCTCTGGCAACACAAATGCATCTCACTCGCTCAGAATAAAAAATGAGACTGCAATGTGTTGGGAGTTTGACACCAGCTAATACTAATAGGAAAGACATGAGGGTGTTGACCAGCTGTTGATCAGTGATCTAAAGAGAGATGGGGTGTCACATAGCCTTGGCTGGCAATGGTCACTACAGTCCGCTCCTTCTCGAGCTGTACGTGCGGTGGCCAGACAAACAATGGCCACAAAGTGTGACAGTGTTTACATTGAGTTGTTTTGACAGACGTGATTCATAGCTGTGGGTTCTACGAGGAAATGCTCTGTAATTTCTATGCAACGACACACACACACACGCACACACACACGCACACACACACACTGGGCTAATGACACGGTTAACTACACATTAGGTCCATCAGTCAACAGTGTTAGTGGGGCTTTTATGCATCAGACTAATGACCTCTTTTCAATGAGTTAAGCTAAATAAAAATAGAAAACCTTTTCTCCGTATTCTGACTATATGACTTCCCCCCCTTTAAAAAATAAATAATAATCGCACATTGCATGATGGCTACTTGTGTGGCTGGCTGACAGACTGTTTTAGCCATTCCTCTGGGGCTAGCTGCAGCCCATAATTGGTGCACCTGTTGCTAGGAGACATTCAAGTCCAAAGCCTCTCTTGCTGGCTGAGGTATCCTTGTGCGTATTTAACCAGCTTAATTGAGTGCTGCTGCACCCACACAAATATAAAGAGCCCCTCTGGTTTTACCTGCTCGGCTGTGGATAGACTCAGACAGACACAACAGAACAAAGACGGCTGTTGGATACATCGAAGAAACAGCCACACACTCACACATAGCACACAAACAAAAATGAGCCCACACAAGCGCAGCAAAAGACTGTGCCCAAGTCTGGGTTAAAAAAAGATGGAAAAAATATTATGTCCATCTTTAAACCTGCTGCCCCAGCTAATAAATCTAAATGAAGCTCTGGTGTCTGGTGACGAGGATTTGAAAGAGAATACGACAGGAGCCGTCCAAGACGTACTAATATTTCCACCAGCTTGGATGCATTAAATGATTTTGATCCCGGTGCTTAAATGCATGGCCATGACCTAATTACTTTCTCTCTCTGTCTCTGTCATTCACTCTCACATTTTCAGCGTCCTTAACCCCTTCCCCTCATTCTGTCCATCCTTGCTTGTTGCCACAGTGAGGCTTTTTCTCGGTAGACTAGCTGCCATAATGCAGGGAGACACAGACAACAATGCCGAGCCATGCGGTCTGCACTGTGTGAACTTGCTGGTGCTAGTGTTGCTTTGCCCCAGGGCTGTATTTGATGTAAACATGTTGGAAGCTTGGCTCTCATTTGTTGTAATCAGGCTTAGCGCACAGCGAGAAAACGATCACTGAGAGGGGGAGAGAGAGAGAGAGAGAGACGTGTGTGTGTGTGTGTGTGTGTGTGTGTGTGTGTGTGTGTGTGTGTGTGTGTGTGTGTGTGTGTGTGTGTGTGTGTGTGTGTGTGTGTGTGTGTGTGTGTGTGTGTGTGTGTGTGTGTGTGTGTGTGTGAGTGAGTGAGTGAGTGTGTGAGAGTGTGTGAGAGTGTGTGAGAGTGTGTGAGAGTGTGTGAGAGTGTGTGAGAGTGTGTGAGAGTGTGTGAGAGTGTGTGAGAGTGTGTGAGAGTGTGTGAGAGTGTGTGAGAGTGTGTGAGTGTGTGTGTGAGAGAGAGAGAGATGGGGTAAGATAGGATGGGGAGTAAGAGGAATTGAGCCTGGACCAGTCTAGCAAGGCCATATACAGCCCTCGTGCAGTGTACAGTAAACGCTCCTTTGTGTATGTGTTTGTGTGCGTGTGCATGTGCATGTATTGACCTTGTTTAAACAAACAGTCAACCGGCCCCCTGGCTCTCTCTGCCCTCCCTAGTGTGCTGGGCAAACATCAAGCCTGTGTGTGTTAGTGTGTGTTGGTGTGCGTGTGTGTCCATAGATCCCAGGTTGTGGTGCCATGGTGCCACAGAAGGGAAACCACTGCCAGATAAAATGGGCCCACTCGTGACCTTGACCACCATTGCTCCCGTTTTTACATCTGTTGCACTCTCTCTCTCTCTCTCTCTCCCTCCCTCTCCCTCTCACACACACACACACACACACACACACACACACCCCACAAACCTATCTAAAGACCACAGTTTACACCAAAGTCAGTGTGAGTAAATCCACACGTTCTAAGTAGCACATGCTCTCCAACACAAGCTTCAGGGATGTAGTTTACACCGAGTATATGAAGCTGCTCACTCACACACATGCACACACGCACACACACTCACACACACACAGACACGCGCTCACACACACTCACACACGCTCTGTCCTGCATAGCATGAGTCTCACCATGGCAACAGTGGAGCAACACAGAGAAACAACTTGGCAGAGTCAGGCGCTGGCTGTGAGAAAGTGTCGAGTTACGCCAGAGGGCTGGGGCTGAGGCTGAGAGAGGAGAGGACAGGGACGGAGAGGAGAGACTGACAAAAGGGAAAAGAAGTAGGAAGAGTTGAAAGGAAGGAAGGGAAGTCATGAGTGTATGAGAGGAGAAATTAAAAGGGGAGAGGATAAAATGAGAAGAAGAGATAAACAGAGAATGAATGGCAGGAGTAATACTAGCAGGTAGATGTTAAAACACAGTAAAGAGAGGCAGTGTTTCTGCAGCAGGGAGCAGGTGTTTTTCTCCCCGTCTGCCTTGTCCGTGTAAATATCTCATCATCTAAACTATTGGTACACAGATGAGCAGGTACTACTGCTGTTATTTTGTTATTTCAAACAGAAGTAGAAGCATTGCACGTGTGTATGCAGTGTTGGGAGACGTTTTCCCCCTCAGCCTGCGAACCTGATTACTGGATCAGTGGAACAGATGAAGGCCAAAAATAAGTGTGGACTTTATTTAGTGGGAACTGAGTATGTAACCGTATCCAGAGGTTTTATTTTAGGGGAGAGAGTTTATCCTAAACTCGATCCATGGACAGAAGCAGCAGCGGAAGCCATAAGGAAGCTGCAGGCTTCAGTGAGCGCAGGCCCACTGACATGTGTCAAGTTTGGATGTCTGTGGTTTTCTTTAAGAACTGATCTCTGATTGGGCTTCAGTTACTTGCTGACCGACCAGCTGGGCTCAGTGCAGTCTGAATGGGCAGAAAAGTGCAGAGACCACCCTCCTGTGGTATTTCACACTCAGGCATAGATTCAGGGGGTGGCGGAGTGGGTGACTCAGGAATGTGAAACAAGTCAAGGGTGTGTGTGTCGTGTGCATTTCACTGGCGAGAAGTCTCCTCCGCCAGGACCACGGTACTGTCCATGTGTCCTTGTTTACGTCCTGCTGTTGGCAGGTGGTGCTTTACCCATTTTTTGGACTGAAGGTGCAAATGGGCCCCCTGATATGTGCTTAGACAGGTATTGGAGGAGCTCATGATATCGTCGCTGTCAGCATTTGTTACACAGTTTTATTGCTGTCTCTGGGGGGTAAAAATTATCGTTTGGCTTGGAAATCCAATTGGATTGATTGGAAAATTCAATGAAAGTCAATGAAAATCAATCAAATTGCACAGAGGTATCGGGAAAACTAGAACTGACGCTGTTTCTTTTTCCTGTTCAGCTTCCACACTTTCTATAAATTGGCTACATGAAATGGACCCTTGTTGCTAAACCAAATGTTATTCTTTGAGGGCGGTCTATGTTGTAAGACTTACATTTGTTTAGTTATTGCAGAATCAACTTTGTTGCCTTTTACAATTTCCGTTACCTAAAGACGCTCTATTTATCCAGTTATCTAAATCTCAACTGAATGGAGGAACAGAAAATCATTGTTTTTTTTAGTAAGGGTGCTGACTGAGGCAGAGTGACTGAATTGGCTCGCCTGTGTGTGGTGTGTTTCTGTTTGGCCAGGAGTGTTGATTCACTGGGACTTCTGAAGTGATCTCTTTCTTTCTGACTCTCTAATCAGGTTTCCCTGGTTGATTATTTGATTTGGAAAGAAGTCCCGGCCTGCTAAGTGTATGTTTGTCAACACCCTGGCTCCTCACCAAATCCCTCATGTGCAGAAGAATAAAGAAAAATACAAGAGGACACAGAGCGAGGCAGAGATCAAGAGGGTAAATGGAAGGAAAGAAAAAAAATCAAGGCCTTTTTTGTTTAATAGTTTAGGGTAGAAATGACTAACTGGAAAAAAAAATCTTAGACAGCTTCTGCTTTATTTAACAGAACTTTAAAAGTCAATGGCTCATTGTCTTTCTCATTTTCATTCAGTTTTTTTTGGGGGGGGGGTTCTGATTTATATCTGTGAAGCATGTTTTTAGGTCCGTTTATCCTCACTCACAGATGCATTCCTCCAGACACTGTTAACTTGATGCTGTCTGGAACACACATGGTGCTGCAAATAAACATGCTCTGATTTATGGACACACGCACACACAGATACTCTCATGTTTTCATAGGTCTCTTTCAGGGACTTTACAATCATTTCCTAGAGACTTACCCTCGCCATAACTGCCATTTGACTAAACCCTTAACTTAACTTAACCTTACCCAAAACCCGACCTTGACCACTGATCCAGAAATAAGCCTTTTTTCCATTTGGGTACATGGCCGTTATCCCCATTTGGACATTCCGTCCAAATGATCTGGTCTTTTGTCAGAAATCCGTCCCCAAAAGAAGGCTGTGACAGAATAAAATGTACATGCACACATATGCACTCACACATTCTGTACAATGTGCATTACAGACACGGGCACAAAGACACATGTGCACACTAACTTCCACAGTGTGCAGACATGATCATAAAACAAGCAACACAACCCGCAAGACTGTTGATCCCTGTGACCCAACGTTTCTTTGAATCCAGAATAATGGTGTCATTTATAGCCATGATCCATTCAAGCAGTGGTGCATAATTACCTGTTGGGTTGTTACTAGCAAAATTTGAAACTTTGATGTGGCTCTTAAGATCTAATGTGGTTTTCCAAAGATGAACCCATTACTGGCTATTATAGGGGCCTCACGCTGTTCCGTTCGTGCAACTTCCTTCCGAATACATTTCATGTGCCACATACAGTAGTTTTGAACGTTCACTGGGTTGATTCCAGTTGGACATGGGTGATGGTGAGAAACCAGAGTCACAATTAGGAAGTTTTTCCCTCAGAAATACATACTATCGTGTGTGAGGTGGAAGCTACCTTGTCTGGTCACGTGATATACATTTTCAGGTGTGTTAGCGTGGGCAGGGACTGATACTGATACAGAGCTACAATGCTCGTGTCGATGGTAAACATTTTAAGTAGCCTGAAACACTGGAAGAGCCAAAGAGGAGGTGAAAGAAGTCTTCGATGTAGGATTTTAACAAACAGTTAAACATGTGGATGGGGGGTGAGGCTAAGGTTATTGAGCATCTCCTTACTGACTTGTAGTTAAGTAGTAACAAAAATTGTAATGTATTTTTCTAGCCAGGAATTGATTTTTTGGCAATATTTTATATTTAACGCTCTCTTGAGAACTATTTAGGTCGGTAACACAAAATGCAAGGTTTTTATTCAGCTCAGAACAGTAAAGCATTATCAAGATTTGAGCTCCACTAGCCGGCCTGCCTAGTATCTGTCTCTGGAGGCTGGTCCTCTCACATAACCTGCTGTAAACACAGCATATTTCAGTTTTGCACGGCTCACTTCAACATACCTACCCCAAACCCTCGACCACAGAGGACAGTTCTCACTTGGCATGAAAATGTTTCTCCATGTGACTCCAGTGATCTCTTGTGATCAGTTGTCACTTCCCCGCTCTATATGTAAATACATACATACCTTATTTACACAGCCAAAACAATGAGGCCACGTGAGTCCCAGACCACCTCCTAATAAGGTCTGAGTGATTGATCGGATCTCAAATGAGTTCTCAATGTCTCTTGTGATTGGATCGTCCCAAGACAGACGTAAAAAAACAGTTCTGAACAGAGACAAAGATACAAAAGTGAGCACAAACACAAGTACATCCAATGACCTTGTTTCCCCCGAGTGATTCCAGCGAACCTTTAACCAGAGCTTGAGTTAAGTTTATGTTTAACAATCCTGCTATAAACCAGCGTGCTGTAGTTTAATGTAGATTCATAATGGCTTCAGACAGAGAAAGTAAAAACTTGGAAACTGAACATAAATTTCTTGGTAGTGCTTGTCCACTGTTATTCTCAGGTATATATGTTTCCAGGGCTTGTTCTTTTGGAACAGCACATGACAAATCCAAAGCTACATCCACTTTCTCTCCCTCCACCCAGCACCACACTTTAGTACCAAACATTGACACAGCGGTGTGTGACGCAGACCTGCAGGGAGGGAAAGGGTCAGCAGCCAGCTGTGGTGGGGATGAGGCTTGGCAGTTCCAGGGGTGAACCAGCAATGAAAGACCTTGTTCTTTGCTCTAACCCTCAATGGGCTGCTCTCCATCCAAGCTAGAGGTGTGGGTTTGTGAGGGCAGAATGGTGGGAGTGTGCATGTGCAGGGGCTGCCATCACGCCGTCACTTTGTCTGCCAAGTACAACATCAAGACAGGAGTGGCATTGTGTGGCCTGTGTGTTTGTTCTGTCCCTCTGAGTAGGAAAGGTCCTGCTCTCCTTTCCATCTTCCTCTTGTCTCTACCCCAAAATGCAACACCATTCCTTCATCTAACATTTCACCTGTCTGAGGCAAAACGATGCCAGCACTCAGGGACTATGGGTGAGACGGATTGCTAAGATGCCAAACGCCAACCAGGTTGGCACGAATTAACCAATGAATTTAAAAAAGCGGTTGACATATTTATGAGCAATTCATTCCCTGTTAACCACAGTGTGAACATTAGAAAACGTTTTATATCGAGGAGACCTCACAGAAAGAATAGATGGTCATATTAGTGACACCTTTTGTATGATTTAATGTTAAATGTAATATTTATTATCAGAGGAGATCTGCTCTGTAGATGTTACACTTACACAGTTTCCAACATTAGTTTTTAATTTTTCTTTTCCCCTGTTTTTTTTTGTTGCATTTGAACATCACCAGAGATATCAGTGTTCTTATAAAGAAATGATTGCATGGATTAATTGCATTAATTAAAACTGTAAATCAACATTGTTATCAGTATCATCGTCATCATCATCATCACCGTCATCATCTGTGCAGTGGCTTGTAGATGGTATACTACACCAGCCTTTAGGGCTTTTCGTAGAGTCAAAGCCAATCTGTTGTCTCTAATTTTTCTGTGATAGCGAGTTCAGCTGCAATACAACCTTTTATATACTTGGAATAACTGACTAGAGCTGGTTTCAAGGTTTGTTTTTGTTTTTTAGAGGTAGAACTGTCCTGAACAGAGTCCTTTTAAGAGGCAGGCTTGCAAGGGGAAAACATTATAAGACTATTAGTAGAAAACACCAGTGTCAAACTGGTTGGAGTCCAAAGTGCCAGATGAATCTCCAGTTGCCCTGCCAGAAATATCGCAACACCCTCGACCTGACATTTAGATTGCCTCTAAAAACAGGTGGCCCTCTGAAGGCTGTGGAAATGACAAGAGTATTCCTTTGTTCGCACCTCTCTACTGCACCTGAAGAACTCACATCTGTTTCCACTCTGTTTTCCTATCCTTCTTTCACATCTCAGCTCATTGGCTACAGTGAGAAGCCCATCAACGTACAGATGTTCATAGGAACGGCGGATGACCGCTACTTGAGGCCGCATGCCTTCTACCAGGTGCACCGGATCACCGGGAAAACCGTGGCCACCGCCAGCCAAGAAATTGTAGTCTCCAGCACCAAAGTTCTCGAAATTCCTCTCCTGCCTGAAAACAACATGTCGGCCAGGTAGGTGTCAGAAGCACTTCAGGGTTACATTACTCATTTATGAGCTTACCACCATGAAGGAAGCCGTGTCCAATGAAAAAATATCCATGTTTATGATCATACAGGGCTGTAACATCTTCCAAAGGGGATTTTTTGTATTTTTTATAGATTTTCTAATTTAAACCAACAGGAGAATTGGGCACAGAAGAAAAAAGTATAGGGTTTCCCATGGAGCAGAGGGAGATTTTCTCATTCACAGTTGTAATAAATCAAATTCACAGGCATTTTAAATTTGTGATTCAACACTTCAACTTTCCTCTCATTGCCAGCCCCCTGCTGGGCTTGTGGTTGGTTCTATCGCTCCTAGGCCTTCTCCACTTAAATATAACTTATATGATTGCGCCGTATGGGCCCAACTATTTTCCCTCTATCTTGTAGTATCGACTGTGCCGGCATCCTGAAGCTGCGAAACTCAGACATCGAGCTGCGGAAGGGAGAGACTGACATAGGAAGAAAGAACACGCGGGTCCGCGTGGTGTTCAGAGTTCACATCCCTCAACCCAACGGGAAGGTGCTGTCGCTGCAGGCTGCTTCCATTCCTGTGGAGTGCTGTGAGTGTCGACTTCCTAGCCCGAAGTCTCTCGCACACGCTTACACACACAACCAAACATGTTCATTCAGAAAACCATGTACAGGAAAAACACACAGATAAGCAGATAAGTTCTGATAAAAGTTAAAAATGTAAATGCTGTACCCTTCTAGCCTAGCGGTAGTCTAATCTACCTATTCCATTACCATAGCCCTGCAATGACCTTTTTTTTCTTCAGGCTGACAGAGAGTTATTCATTTTTGAGGCTGTATTCATACTACATCCATAGTCCACACTACAGGAACAGACTGTAGTGTGAGTGAACACAGCTCAGCAAGTGATCATCTTCTTTTCTCCTCAATCTCTGCTGTTTCTCTCCCAGCCCAGCGTTCGGCTCAAGAGCTGCCCCAGGTGGAGAAATCCAGCCTGACCAGCTGCGTGGTAACGGGTGGAGAAGAGCTGGTCATCACAGGCTCCAACTTCTTCACAGAGTCCAAGGTCATCTTCGTGGAGAAAGGCCCCGGTAAGTAAGTGTGTGTGTGTGTGTGTGTGTCTGCACAGCGGACTACACTTGAATCCCTCACTGCAGAAAAAACATGGGCCAAGTACATGTGTAAAACATCATACATTAATTTAGTCTGAAACACGATATCAGAGATGCTGCTAAAACATTTCAATGTGTCAGTTATGTGGTCTGTTGGGCCAGATTTGTAGATCATGCAAATGTTGCAGAAGTCAGCTGAAGGTTATGATTGTATGGGCTTCATGGTTGCTACATGTCTATGCGTGTTCAGTTCACTTGTATTGGTGCTATTTGAAACCTAGAAAAGAGGTTTCAGTCTCCGTGATGTAAGTAGCAGGCCAAATCTAGTTTTTTAGCATTTATCATATAATGATATTTTTCGTCTACTTCTCACTTCAACTTCATCTTAAAACCAGGTTTTATAAAGCCACATTTTTGCCTTATTGTAAAGAAGTCCTTAACTTACTTTTATATTTCTGTTACATACCAACTTTCTCTTCCTCACTGTTGTCACGAAAGATAAATAGAAACAAAAATATATAAATAATAAATAAAATCAACAATCCAAACCATCTATTAAAACCTCAGATCACATCTATCATTATCTTAGCCTCAACAAGTCTTCCACTCCCTCAGGACATTTTATTAAATGCCAAAGAGCTATACTGCGTCTGCCGGTAATGTTGTCTGTCAAGTAAGTATGAGACAAACACTCATGCGACACTACGTGGCCCTTACGCAGACTTTACATTACATTTATTTCCCCCAATATTCATATTACAATATTAACACAAAACTTACTCATAATGTGTCATTAAAAATATTGAAATTTGGGTTTGTTTTAAATTAGTTTTTCCGACATTAATGTTAAACAAAAATTTGAATCTCTGTGAAACACTGTGTGACATCAGTGCTCTTGAGTACGTGCTAATATTAATCCTACAGTAGTGGAGTTAGGTAAAACTTATGTCTTGCTGTTGCTGTCCAAATCCAAACACACAAACCAATACGGGCCAATATTATTAATATAATATGGCAATTTTCATAATAATATATACACTATATAGATGCATTCGTCATTGTCATGAATATCAATACACCCATATTCTTGTCTCACACTTACTAGCAAGTGTGAACTGCTAAAAGAAAAAGATCTGTGAAGGTGCCGCATTCACAGCAGTCATAGTCACTGGTGTTCGCTATTCGGAATTCTCTCAAGATCACTGTCAGTGCATCACAAGCTCCTGCTGCTTTGTTGTGCCTCCAGAGCGTAGAGGGTGGAAGTTTATGGGTCACGTTGAATGTGGAATGAGCCTTTGTCTCCCTTAAACCTTGGTGGCTTAAATATCTGCTTAACAAATGTCGAGGCTGAAGAGATTACTCAGTTAAACTCCCCGTGCTATTCATCCTGTTTCAAGTAACGTCTTTTCCTGCGTTATCTTTTTTTTTCCTCTTTTGTGCAGCAGTTCACAATCAAAACACATGTAATAGCTGTTCTCTGGGGTGGAAATTTTAAATGAATAACATTCATTGAGCCAGTCTCTGCCTGCCCAAGGTACCGTTGCGATGTCGAGCAACAAAATCAAGTTCACACATGGCAGAAAGTTTTGCAGTGATGTTTTTATGAGTGAGTGGCACTCTCTTAAGGATTCTAGTGGGGAAAAAATAGCCTGGAGGAATGTCTTTAGCTCTTTGAGGTGTACCAGGTGAAGCATGGCATAGAGAAGGAGCATGGTTGAAACAACTCACTGATGGTCAAGTCTTTACAGCAGAGCAGCAAGTGGAAACCTTAGGGAGGTGCATCCTGGCTAGTGGGGGACGACTGGGCCCCATGAGGGCAGTGTACTGTGGAAGGAGACGGGAAGAATATGAAAGGGGAGGGGAAGACAATGTTGATTGGGTTTGTGTAAATGATCCCCCTCATCACGACTAATCCGCCTGCTTTAGTGCAGAAAGGCACTGATTGGAGTAAGTGCAGGAATGGAAGAAAAGAAAGAAAGAGGCAATGACAGATATTTTTCCACCATCTCTCATCACTGAAAGACAACAGCAGATTGATGGGGAACTGGAGAGACTGGCCTGTTGTTGCTAGTACACAAAGATGACGGGATGGTTCTATAAATGACTACTATGTACAGAAATAGGCAGATCGTAGCAGTTGTTGTTCCTGGGAGATCAGATTTTAAAGTAGATAAACAATTTACCTGCCATAGAATAGTGTTTCTGTTTTGGAAGCAACACTGTCCAATTTATATATTCAGATTCATTGGACAAGTTTCCTCCCTCTTTTACCAGTGGTCTTCAGTGGGAAGAGAAAACATATCTGTTGATTAATTGATTTATTTTTGCTCTGAGTTAGTTTTAGTAGTATGTAGGGGTATAACAGATAAAGGAAAGGGAAGACAAATAAAGGGAGAAGGGTAGGGGAGTATATATGTATATATATTTCTCAACAATAATTGGTAATATTTTAACTTTACAAGGATTCAATTTTCAAGGAGTGGACTTGTCACACCGACTGCCTCAAATAGTGAGTAATACAGCATGTTCACTCTGTACTTGTCTCTGTTGTAACAGCTAAACAACAGTGGGCTTATAGAAAGACCTGCGAGTCGACCGTTGTAGCATAAACACTATTACCTTCTTTCTTTCTGCTCGATCATCCGGCGCTGCAGGTCCACGTTCTTGTCGGGCCCCCAGTGTGTCTGGATGATTGCGAGTCATTGTCTTAGTGTGGTATGAGGTTCCTGTCAGTGCTTGTTGTCTGACAGCGCATGTGGGGCCCTTGCTGCTGCCTGTTGAATGTCAACAATCTGCACCGCAATAATGCACTGATGTCAGCTGCAGAGACACCCAAGGTCATTTGCTCATTGGGAAAAAAGCACTCTTGTCATCTGCAAGTTAAGCTCTTCTTTTACGACAGGGAGAGTCTCTTTAGGGTTGTGACTGCTTAATCTGGCAGTGGATTACTACCACTGAGGCTAATGTTTGGGTGAGATCAGTGCAGGGAAATTAACTGCGCTAAGCTACAACTGAAACGAGTCTGGGAGTTTTGGATTTGAGTAGAAAGCTGAATAGCCTAAATGTAGCAGGGGCTTACAGATGAGCACTTACTTTGTTAGCAACTACCTAGGAGCCAGTCCTCTCTGCAGACATGTTGCAGATGCCTGACAGTGGTATTTGGGGGGGATTCCTATGGGTTGTGAGCAGGAGGAGGCCATGCAGGTGCAGAATATACTTGCACCACTTGAGCACCATGAAACAGATGACTGCAGATTAATTTGCCCCCTCTGAGAGCCCGTTCACTACTAACTTAGTTGCCAGTGTTTCTATTCTTCACAATGCTGTGATAACTGCGACTTCTTCCAACCGCACGGCAAGTCTGCTAGTGTTTTTCGCCCGACTGCTTCCCTTCGAGCAGCTGCCCCTAAGATGTCTGGCCAAATAATTAGATCCCTCATAGGAAAACTGGAAAGGATGTTTTCTCACCAGAAACCTGGCAGTGTGTGAAGGCATTTTAAAAATAAATACAATTATTCCACCGCTCTCTCCATAATTCTAACCAGGCAAGGCAAACAGCAGGATATTTGGAAATGTGATTACTATTTAATAGCTGCTAAGATTTTCCCCATGGGGCTTCTGGGCCTTTAGAAAATTACATAATTTCGATGTCTTCTGGTTCTCCAGAACAAATTGAAAATGTGGGCTTTTCTGAAGCGTCATGTGGTTCTGAAGCCCCGTCTGTCTGAAAAAGCACTGTGCACTGACATCATCTTTAGGAAAATAGAAAAAAAACACGAACATCTACTTGAAAAATATCACACTGTGCTTTCAAACGGCTTCTAAATTAAAAAGCTGTAATTACAGGTGATTGTGTGTGGACCGGGATTTATTAGTTCTTCTGTTAGACATCACTTTTAAAATATATTAACTTCCACTCCGCTGTTTTTATGTCTATTCTAAAGTCGTCTGTTCAAGTTGCATGTCTTAGATTGCAGTCTACTGTATGTCCGAAATTAGCAAGGACATGAGACTGTGATACTATAATATGTCTGTATTCATCTGCTTCATCAAAAGTTTGGTCCCTTTGCTCTTCCTGTAGAGCTTCCAGTCAATCCCTGATTCAAAAGCCAGGCATTACCGTTGAGTCTTAAGCCAGGTCTGCACTCAAGAACTGCTCGAGTCTCTGCTTGAGAACGTGATATACTATCTGTCAAAAGCGACAGCAACTCTCATGATCTCGAGGTCACTAATGCACTCTGATATAATGAAAGATGAGAGTGACAGCAGCCATGAATGACAATGTCGTATGTTTGGCAAAATGTTTTCAGATACATTTTAACTTGTGATAAAATATTCAGTCTTATGTTTGTTTTTGTTTTTCTTAAACATTCCTTCTAGATGGACGGCCACAGTGGGAAGTTGAGGCAAAAATAATACGTGAGAAAACCCAAGGAGTACGTAGTCATTTGTTTTACCTGCACAGCAATTCTACTGCACATGCATATGATATTTGGAGTTAAATATACACACTCTTTTGCATTTTATTGTATGTAAATTGCAAGATGTTTTGTTGGCATTGTGCGTATCTAAATGATATCAAATGTTTTTTGTAGTCATGCATCGTGGTGGAGGTTCCTCCTTATCACAGTAAGACTGTGGGCTCCGCTGTGCAGGTGCAGTTTTATGTCTGCAATGGCAAGCGGAAAAGGAGCCAATCACAACGCTTCACTTACCTTTCAGGTGAGATGAGAGGTTCTAATGAAGTTATAACTTTAAAAACAACCATGCTTAGGTGAGGTTGTACAGTTTGTTGCTACGCTTTTGCTCATTTTTGATGCAGAACTACTTGAGAGCACAAGTTATTTTCCTGCAGTTTTATAGACATTCACATAAAAACACTCTCTCAAGCTTTACCCTACCTGCTTTCGGGGTGTATTTCTTTCTGCCGTTAATCTCCCTATGCAATTTACGAAATGTCTGACTGACAGCAGCAACAGATGTAAGATGCATGTTGTGTTGCAAACGTCTCTACAGGGGCTTCACTAACCCAATTTCTCTGAGTCTCTCACCAAAGAAAGCTTCGCTGTGGTTTAAAAGGGGACTCCTCCACTGACAATAACATTAACACCTGCCAACTGTTTATTTTGTAAAAACCTCCTCAAAATCTCCAGCGACCTTTTTCTTCCCCTTCACACATACAAGTATTTGCATGGGGGTTTATGATGCTAATCGTTTGCTATCCAGGAAACGTTCACTTTTCATGTCTCCGGAGTTTTATTTATTTTATTTAAAAAGTTCTTGTAGCAGGAAGGAAACTCAGTGTTTGTGTTATTAAGATCTTTAGGTTTCCTGAATGTTTCTCATTAAAAATGAAATTCCTGCCTTGCTATTTGATATTGTTGTTGTATTTTTTTTCTTCTTCTAGAAGCCAGTCAAACTGAGAACACTGTTGGCGGAATATAATAGCATGTGACCATTTTGTGCAATATACCCAAACCCAGAGTTTCACCGCAACAGTGTATATGTTTGTGTGTTTGCGTGTGTGTGTCTATGCGTATAAGCGGCCTTGCCCATCCACCCACCCAGTCTTTCTGTTTGCAAGCACGCCCACTCAGCACAGGCAGTTCCTGTTTTCCCCGTTTACAGGTTACGGCAGCCAATCAAAGCAGAGTAGAATAACCCTGCTCTGTCAGTCACGCTGGGTCGCTGACACCACTAGTGTCACCATGAACACCACTAGCTTTATTGTGGCAGGAAAAAATTATCTGCCTATCATCCATGTTTAATGTTTCACTGTGGGCTAAGCTGTAAAGGATGAATTCAGAGGATTGTCTGGAAAAAGGAAACATACTAAAAATTGGGAAACTAGATACCCTTTGTTCTTTGAAATAACTGAATTGGTATACATGTATCACTTTTTTTCTAAAATAAGGAGAACAGTGTTAATGTTGCATAATTATTTTTTTTTTAACACCCTGACTTCAGTTACATAGAACTATGTTTAAATAAACATTATATAACCCATCCTTTACCCTTGATATCCCTCCGGCTCCATTATCAACCAGATTAAACCCCTATTTGGCCTTTTTCGTGTCTCTTGTTTCTCAATCCCAGAGGCATGACGGGGTGAGTAGAGGGCACGATCAGTGAACTTGTTTGTTCTGATCGTCTGATCTGGGCTGGGGGGCGTTCAGCTCCCGCTTCCTGTACAGCATTTCCCTTGATGGCACCCAGACTGACAACATATGCTCTCCCTGTGATTCAGAGATGGATAAAAATAAAATCACATGTCACAAGGCACCAGATTGGGAAATAGGTTAGGGAGCTGTCGCAGTGAAAGGGACTGGCCTCATTTACTATCAGAATGTCACTCAGTTTTTGGGAGGCTTTTTTTTTGTTATCTGGAAGGAGACCTATTTCACAATCCATGCACTTCAGACACTGTTTTTCACTGCTTTGAGATTCTTGCTACGTAGTTTTTCAGGTTTTACTGGACACAGTATTTCTTTGAAGCCACAGACTGAGAGAATGAGAAAAACGTGAGACGACTGCTCACTAGCTTCTTAGCTAGTTAAAGACTACTTACTGTACCTGAAGCCAAAATGTTACAATGCAATTATTTAACATATTACGAGTGTTATTCTTCTTGCAGTATTTCATTTATAGACACAACTCATAATGTGTTTTCTCTTTCATCCTGTTTGTCTTTCCTCTTTCATCACATCTCTCTTCCTCTCTTGGTTTCCTTTAGTTATGGTGAAACAGGAGCACAGAGACGATCTGGACCTGACTTCAGTACCCCCTATGTCCATGCCCCTGGCACGTGCTGCCAGTCTGGTGCGCACCCAGCTGCCTTCTCCTGAGCAGGGCCACCCATCGGATAACCTTCTGTCCAGCTCCCCTCACGGCCTGGCCACCGTCTCTGGACCTGGCCTGCTACCCCTGCAGGCCCCCTGCCCCTCCCTGGGCTCCCAATCTTTCCAGCACCTGCCTCACCTCCAGAGTCG